>NW_027436536.1:305000-581030 GCF_031877795.1 Strix aluco
CCACCAGTGGACTGTTGCTCATTGTGACATGGCCACAACTGACCTGTTGCCCACTGTGACATGGCCTCAACAGTGACATGGCCACCACTGACCTGCTCCCCACTCTGACATGGCCCCCATAGTGACATGGCCACCACTGACCCGCTGCCCACTGTGACATGGCCCCCATAGTGACATGGCCAGCACTGACCTGCTCCGCACTCTGACATGGCCCATACAGTAAAATGATCACTACTGACTTGCTGCCCACTGTCACATGGCCCCACAGTGACGTGGCCACCACTGAACCGCTGACAACTGTGACATGGCCCCCATAGTGACATGGCCCCCATATTGACATGGCCACCACTGACCTGCTGCCCACTGTGACATACCCCCCACAGTGACATGGCAACCAGTGGCCTGTTGCTCACTGTGACATGGCCACCACTGACCTGCTGCACACTGTGACATGACCTCACAGTGACATGGCCACCACTGACCTGCTCCCCACTGTGACATGGCCCATACAGTAACATGATCACTACTGACATGCTGCCCTTTGTCACATGGCCCCACAGTGACGTGGCCACCGCTAACCTGCTGCCCACTGTGACTGGCCACCACAGTGACATGGCCACCAGTGGACTGTTGCTCATTGTGACATGGCCACCACTGACCTTCTGCACACTGTGACATGACCTCACAGTGACATGGCCACCAGTGACCCGCTGCCCACTGAGACATGGCCCCCACAGTGACATGGCCACCACTAAACTGCTGCCCACTTTGACTGGCCACCACAGTGACATGGCCACCAGTGGACTGTTGCTCATTGTGACATGGCCACAACTGATCTGCTGCCCACTGTGACATGACCTCACAGTGACATGGCCACCACTCACCCGCTGACCACTGTGACATGGCCCCCACAGTGACATGGCCAGCACTGACCCGCTGACCACTGTGACATGGCCCCCAGAGTGACACGGCCACCAGTGACCCGCTGACCACTGTGACATGGCCCCCATAGTGACATGGCCACCACTGACCTGCTGACCACTGTGACATGGCCCCCACAGTGACATGGCCACCACTGACTCGCTGACCACTGTGACATGGCCCCCACAGTGACATGGCCACCACTGACCCGCTGACCACTGTGACATGGCCCCCACAGTGACATGGCCACCACTGACCTGCTGCCCGCTGTGACATGACCCCATAGTGACATGGTCAACACTGACCTGCTGCCCACTGTGACATGGCCCCCACAGTGACATGGCCACCACTGACTCGCTGACCACTGTGACATGGGCCCCACAGTGACATGGCCACCACTGACCTGCTCCCCACTCTGACATGGCCCCCATAGTGACATGGCCACCACTGACCTGCTGCCCACTGTGACATACCCCCGACAGTGACATGGCCACCAGTGGACTGTTGCTCATTGTGAGATGGCCACAACTGATCTAATGCCCATTGTGACATGACCTCACAGTGACATGGCCACCACTGACCCGCTGACCACTGTGACATGGCCCCCACAGTGACAAGGCCACCACTGACCCGCTGACCACTGTGACATGGCCCCCACAGTGACATGGCCACCACTGACCTGCTGCCCACTGTGACATGGCCCCCATAGTGACATGGCAATCAGTGGCCTGTTGCTCACTGTGACATGGCCACCACAGACTTGCTGCACACTGTGAAATGACCTCACAGTGACATGGCCACAACTGATCTGCTGCCCACTGTGACATGACCTCACAGTGACTTGGCCACCACTGACCCGCTTACCACTGTGACATGGCCCCCACAGTGACATGGCCACCACTTACCCGCTGACAACTCTGACATGGCCCCCACAGTGACATGGCCACCACTGACCTGCTGCCCACTGTGACATGGCCCCCATAGTTACATGGCCACCACTGACCTGCTGCCCACTGTGACATGGCCCCCATAGTGACATTGCCACCACTGACCTGCTGCCCACTGTGACATGGCCCCCATAGTGACATGGCCACCAGTGACCCGCTGCCCACTGTGACATGGCCCCCATAGTGACATGGCCACAACTGACCTGCTGCCCACTGTGACATACCCCCCCACAGTGACATGGCAACAATTGGCCTGTTGCTCCTGTGACATGACCACCACTGACCTGCTGCCTACTGTGACATGGACCCCATAGTGACATGGCCACCACTGACCTGCTGCCCACTGTGACATGGCCCCCATAGTGACATGGACACAACTGACCTGCTGCCCACTCTGACATAGCCCCCACAGTGACATGGCAACCAGTGGCCTGCTGTTCACTGTGACATGGCCACCACTGACCTTCTGCACACTGTGACATGACCTCACATTGACATGGCCACCAGTGACCCGCTGACCACTGTGACATGGCCCCCACAGTGACATGGCCACCACTGACTCGCTGACCACTGTGACATGGCCCCCACAGTGACATGGCTACCACTGACCCGCTGACCACTGTGACATGGCCCCCACAGTGACATGGCCACCACTGACCTGCTGCCCGCTGTGACATGGCCCCCATAGTGACATGGCCACCACTGACCTGCTGCCCACTGTGACATGGCCCCCACAGTGACATGGCCACCACTGACTCGCTGACCACTGTGACATGGCCCCCACAGTGACATGGCTACCACTGACCCGCTGACCGCTGTGACATGGCCCCCACAGTGACATGCCCACCACTGACCTGCTGCCCACTGTGACATGGCCCCCATAGTGAACATGGCCACCACTGAGCTGCTGCCCACTGTGACATGGCCCCCATAGTGACATGGCCACCACAAACCTGCTGCCCACTGTGACATGGCCCCCACAGTGACATGGCAACCAGTGGCCTGTTGCTCACTGTGACATGGCCACCGCTGACCTGCTGCACACTGTGACATGACCTCACAGTGACATGGCCACCACTGACCCGCTGACCACTGTGACATGGCCCCCACAGTGACAAGGCCACCACTGACCCGCTGACCACTGTGACATGGCCGCAACAGTGACATGGCCACCACTGTCCCGCGTAACACTGTGACATGGCCCCCACAGTGACATGGCCACCACTCACCCGATGACAATTCTGACATGGCCCCCACAGTGACATGGCCACCACTGACCTGCTGCCCACTGTGACATGGCCCCCATAGTGACATGGCCACCACTGACCTGCTGCCCACTGTGACATGGCGCCCATAGTGACATGGCCACCACTGACCTGCTGCCCACTGTGACATGGCCCCCATAGTGACATGGCCACCACTGACCTGCTGCCCACTGTGACATGGCCCCCATAGTGACAGGGCCACAACTGACCTGCTACCCACTGTGACATACCCCCCACAGTGACATGGCCACCAGTGGACTGTTGCTAATTGTGACATGGCCACAACTGATCTGCTGCCCACTGTGACATGACCTCACAGTGACATGGCCACCACTGACCCGCTGAACACTGTGACATGGCCCCCACAGTGACAAGGCCACCACTGACCCGCTGACCACTGTGACATGGCCCCCACAGTGACATGGCCACCAGTGACCCACTGACCACTGTTACATGGCCCCCACAGTGACATGGCCACCACTGACCTGCTGCCCACTATGACATGACCCCCATAGTGACATGGCCACCACTGACCCGCTGAACACTGTGACATGGCCCCCACAGTGACAAGGCCACCACTGACCTGCTGCCCACTGTGACATGGCGCCCATAGTGACATGGCCACAACTGACCTGCTGCCCACTGTGACATACCCCCCAAAGTTACATGGCAACCAGTGGCCTGTTGCTCCTGTGACATGGCCACCACTGATCTGCTGCCCACTGTGACATGACCTCATAGTGACATGCCCACCACTGACCCGCTGACCACTGTGACATGGCCCCCACAGTGACATGGCCACCACTGACCCGCTGACCACTGTTACATGGCCCCCACAGTGACATGGCCACCACTGACCTGCTGCCCACTATGACATGGCCCCCATAGTGACATGGCCACCACTGACCTGCGCCCACTGTGATATGGCCCCCATAGTGACATGGGCACAACTGTCCTGCTGCCCTCTGTGACATGGCGCCCATAGTGACATGGCCACTACTGACCTGCTGCCCACTGTGACATAGCCCCCATAATGACATGGCCACCACTGACCTGCTGCCCACTGTGACATGGCCCCCATAGTGACATGGCCACCACAAACCTGCTGCCCACTGTGACATGGCCCCCACAGTGACATGGCAACCAGTGGCCTGTTGCTCACTGTGACATGGCCACCACTGACCTGCTGCACACTGTGACATGACCTCACAGTGACATGGCCACCACTGACATTCTCCCCACTGTGACATGTCCCATACAGTAACTTGACCACTACTGTTATGCTGCCCACTGTCACATGGCCCCACAGTGACATGGCCACCACTGACCTGCTGCCCACTGTGACTGGCCACCACAGTGACATGGCCACCAGTGGACTGTTGCTCATTGTGACATGGCCACAACTGATCTGCTGCCCACTGTGATATGACCTCACAGTGACATGGCCACCACTGAACCACTGACAACTGTGACATGGCCCCCATAGTGACATGGCCCCCATATTGACATGGCCACCACTGACCTGCTGCCTACTGTGACATACCCCCCACAGTGACATGGCAACCAGTGGCCTGTTGCTCACTGTGACATGGCCACCACTGACCTGCTGCACACTGTGACATGACCTCACAGTGACATGGCCACCACTGACCTGCTCCCCACTGTGACATGGCCCATACAGTAACATGATCACTACTGACATGCTGCCCTTTGTCACATGGCCCCACATTGACGTGTGCACCGCTAACCTGCTGCCCACTGTGACTGGCCACCACAGTGACATGGCCACCAGTGGACTGTTGCTCATTGTGACATGGCCACAACTGATCTGCTGCCCACTGTGACATGACCTCACAGTGACATGGCCACCACTGACCCGCTGACCACTGTGACATGGCCCCCACAGTGACATGGCCACCAGTGGACTGTTGCTCATTGTGACATGGCCACCACTGACCCGCTGACCACTCTGACATGGCCACTAGAGTGACATGGCCAGCACTGACCCGCTGACCACTGTGACATGGCCCCCACAGTGACACGGCCACCAGTGACACGCTGACCACTGTGACATGGCCCCCACAGTGACATGGCCACCACTGACCTGCTCCCCACTCTGACATGGCCCCCATAGTGACATGGCCACCACTGACCTGCTGCCCACTGTGACATATCCCCGACAGTGACATGGCCACCAGTGGACTGTTGCTCATTGTGAGATGGCCACAACTGATCTGATGCCCACTGTGACATGACCTCACAGTGACATGGCCACCACTGATCCGCTGACCACTGTGACATGGCCCCCACAGTGACATGGCCACCACTGACCTGCTGCCCACTGTGACATGGCCCCCATAGTGACATGGCAATCAGTGGCCTGTTGCTCACTGTGACATGGCCACCACAGACTTGCTGCCCACTGTGAAATGACCTCACAGTGACATGGCCACAACTGATCTGCTGCCCACTGTGACATGACCTCACAGTGACTTGGCCACCACTAACCCGCTTACCACTGTGACATGGCCCCCACAGTGACATGGCCACCACTTACCCGCTGACAACTCTGACATGGCCCCCACAGTGACATGGCCACCACTGACCTGCTGTCCACTGTGACATGGCCCCCATAGTTACATGGCCACCACTGATTCGCTGCCCACTGTGACATGGCCCCCATAGTGACATGGCCACCACTGACCTGCTGCCCACTGTGACATGGCCCCCATAGTGACATGGCCACAACTGACCTGCTGCCCACTGTGACATACCCCCCCACAGTGACATGGCAACAATTGGCCTGTTGCTCCTGTGACATGACCACCACTGACCTGCTGCCTACTGTGACATGGACCCCATAGTGACATGGCCACCACTGACCTGCTGCCCACAGTAACATGGCCCCCATAGTGACATGGACACAACTGACCTGCTGCCCACTCTGACATAGCCCCCACAGTGACATGGCAACCAGTGGCCTGTTGCTCCTGTGACATGGCCACCACTGATCTGCTGCCCACTGTGACATGACCTCACAGTGACATGCCCACCACTGACCCGCTGACCACTGTGACATGGCCCCCACAGTAACATGGCCACCACTGACCCGCTGACCACTGTGACATGGCCCCCACAGTGACATGGCCACCACTGACCTGCTGCCCACTGTGACGTGGCCCCCATAGTGACATGGCCACTACTGACCTGCTGCCCACTGTGACATAGCCCCCATAATGACATGGCCACCACTGACCTGCTGCCCACTGTGACATGGCCCCCATAGTGACATGGCCACCACAAACCTGCTGCCCACTGTGACATGGCCCCCACAGTGACATGGCAACCAGTGGCCTGTTGCTCACTGTGACATGGCCACCACTGACCTGCTGCACACTGTGACATGACCTCACAGTGACATGGCCACCACTGACATTCTCCCCACTGTGACATGTCCCATACAGTAACTTGACCACTACTGTCATGCTGCCCACTGTCACATGGCCCCACAGTGACATGGCCACCACTGACCTGCTGCCCACTGTGACATGGCCCCCACAGTGACATGGCCACCACTGACTCGCTGACCACTGTGACATGGCCCCCACAGTGACATGGCCACCACTGACCCGCTGACCGCTGTGACATGGCCCGCACAGTGACATGGCCACCACTGACCTGCTGCCCACTGTGACATGGCCCCCATAGTGACATGGCCACCACTGAGCTGCTGCCCACTGTGACATGGCCCCCATAGTGACATGGCCACCACAAACCTGCTGCCCACTGTGACATGGCCCCCACAGTGACATGGCAACCAGTGGCCTGTTGCTCACTGTGACATGGCCACCGCTGACCTGCTGCACACTGTGACATGACCTCACAGTGACATGGCCACCACTGACCCGCTGACCACTGTGACATGGCCCCCACAGTGACAAGGCCACCACTGACCCGCTGACCACTGTGACATGGCCGCAACAGTGACATGGCCACCACTGACCCGCGTAACACTGTGACATGGCCCCCACAGTGACATGGCCACCACTTACCCGCTGACAATTCTGACATGGCCCCCACAGTGACATGGCCACCACTGACCTGCTGCCCACTGTGACATGGCCCCCATAGTGACATGGCCACCACTGACCTGCTGCCCACTGTGACATGGCCCCCATAGTGACATGGCCACCACTGACCTGCTGCCCACTGTGACATGGCCCCCATAGTGACATGGCCACCACTGACCTGCTGCCCACTGTGACATGGCCCCCATAGTGACAGGGCCACAACTGACCTGCTACCCACTGTGACATACCCCCCACAGTGACATGGCCACCAGTGGACTGTTGCTAATTGTGACATGGCCACAACTGATCTGCTGCCCACTGTGACATGACCTCACAGTGACATGGCCACCACTGACCCGCTGAACACTGTGACATGGCCCCCACAGTGACAAGGCCACCACTGACCCGCTGACCACTGTGACATGGCCCCCACAGTGACATGGCCACCACTGACCCACTGACCACTGTGACATGGCCCCCACAGTGACATGGCCACCACTGACCTGCTGCCCACTATGACATGGCCCCCATAGTGAAATGGCCACCACTGAGCTGCGCCCACTGTGATATGGCCCCCATAGTGACATGGGCACAACTGACCTGCTGCCCTCTGTGACATAGCCCCCATAGTGAAACGGCCATCACTGACCTGCTGCCCACTGTGACATGGCACCCATAGTGACATGGCCACCACTGACCTGCTGCCCACTGTGACATACCCCCCAAAGTGACATGGCAACCAGTGGCCTGTTGCTCCTGTGACATGGCCACCACTGATCTGCTGCCCACTGTGACATGACCTCACAGTGACATGCCCACCACTGACCCGCTGACCACTGTGACATGGCCCCCACAGTGACATGGCCACCAGTGACCCACTGACCACTGTTACATGGCCCCCACAGTGACATGGCCACCACTGACCTGCTGCCCACTATGACATGGCCCCCATAGTGACATGGCCACCACTGATCTGCTGCCCACTGTGACATGGCCCCCATAGTGACAGGGCCACAACTGACCTGCTACCCACTGTGACATACCCCCCACAGTGACATGGCCACCAGTGGACTGTTGCTAATTGTGACATGGCCACAACTGATCTGCTGCCCACTGTGACATGACCTCACAGTGACATGGCCACCACTGACCCGCTGAACACTGTGACATGGCCCCCACAGTGACAAGGCCACCACTGACCCGCTGACCACTGTGACATGGCCCCCACAGTGACATGGCCACCAGTGACCCACTGACCACTGTTACATGGCCCCCACAGTGACATGGCCACCACTGACCTGCTGCCCACTATGACATGGCCCCCATAGTGACATGGCCACCACTGACCTGCGCCCACTGTGATATGGCCCCCATAGTGACATGGGCACAACTGACCTGCTGCCCTCTGTGACATAGCCCCCATAGTGACACGGCCACCACTGACCTGCTGCCCACTGTGACATGGCCCCCATAGTGACATGGCCACAACTGACCTGCTGCCCACTGTGACATACCCCCCAAAGTGACATGGCAACCAGTGGCCTGTTGCTCCTGTGACATGGCCACCACTGATCTGCTGCCCACTGTGACATGACCTCACAGTGACATGGCCACCACTGACCCGCTGACCACTGTGACATGGCCCCCACAGTGACATGGCCACCACTGACCCGCTGACCACTGTGACATGGCCCCCACAGTGTTATGGCCACCACTGACCTGCTGCCCACTGTGACGTGGCCCCCATAGTGACATGGCCACTACTGACCTGCTGCCCACTGTGACATAGCCCCCATAATGACATGGCCACCACTGACCTGCTGCCCACTGTGACATGGCCCCCATAGTGACATGGCCACCACAAACCTGCTGCCCACTGTGACATGGCCCCCACAGTGACATGGCAACCAGTGGCCTGTTGCTCACTGTGACATGGCCACCACTGACCTGCTGCACACTGTGACATGACCTCACAGTGACATGGCCACCACTGACATTCTCCCCACTGTGACATGTCCCATACAGTAACTTGACCACTACTGTCATGCTGCCCACTGTCACATGGCCCCACAGTGACATGGCCACCACTGACCTGCTGCCCACTGTGACTGGCCACCACAGTGACATGGCCACCAGTGGACTGTTGCTCATTGTGACATGGCCACAACTGATCTGCTGCCCACTGTGATATGACCTCACAGTGACATGGCCACCACTGAACCGCTGACAACTGTGACATGGCCCCCATAGTGACATGGCCCCCATATTGACATGGCCACCACTGACCTGCTGCCTACTGTGACATACCCCCCACAGTGACATGGCAACCAGTGGCCTGTTGCTCACTGTGAAATGGCCACCACTGACCTGCTGCACACTGTGACATGACCTCACAGTGACATGGCCACCACTGACCTGCTCCCCACTGTGACATGGCCCATACAGTAACATGATCACTACTGACATGCTGCCCTTTGTCACATGGCCCCACAGTGACGTGGCCACCGCTAACCTGCTGCCCACTGTGACTGGCCACCACAGTGAAATGGCCACCAGTGGACTGTTGCTCATTGTGACATGGCCACAACTGATCTGCTGCCCACTGTGACATGACCTCACAGTGACATGGCCACCACTGACCCGCTGACCACTGTGACATGGCCCCCACAGTGACATGGCCACCAGTGGACTGTTGCTCATTGTGACATGGCCACCACTGACCCGCTGACCACTGTGACATGGCCCCTAGAGTGACATGGCCAGCACTGACCCGCTGACCACTGTGACATGGCCCCCACAGTGACACGGCCACCAGTGACACGCTGACCACTGTGACATGGCCCCCACAGTGACATGGCCACCACTGACCTGCTCCCCACTCTGACATGGCCCCCATAGTGACATGGCCACCACTGACCTGCTGCCCACTGTGACATACCCCCGACAGTGACATGGCCACCAGTGGACTGTTGCTCATTGTGACATGGCCACAACTGATCTGATGCCCACTGTGACATGACCTCACAGTGACATGGCCACCACTGATCCGCTGACCACTGTGACATGGCCCCCACAGTGACAAGGCCACCACTGACCCGCTGACCACTGTGACATGGCCCCCACAGTGACATGGCCACCACTGACCTGCTGCCCACTGTGACATGGCCCCCATAGTGACATGGCAATCAGTGGCCTGTTGCTCACTGTGACATGGCCACCACAGACTTGCTGCATACTGTGAAATGACCTCACAGTGACATGGCCACAACTGATCTGCTGCCCACTGTGACATGACCTCACAGTGACTTGGCCACCACTGACCCGCTTACCACTGTGACATGGCCCCCACAGTGACATGGCCACCACTTACCCGCTGACAACTCTGACATGGCCCCCACAGTGACATGACCACCACTGACCTGCTGCCCACTGTGACATGGCCCCCATATTTACATGGCCACCACTGACCTGCTGCCCACTGTGACATGGCCCCCATAGTGACATGGCCACCACTGACCTGCTGCCCACTGTGACATGGCCCCCATAGTGACATGGCCACAACTGACCTGCTGCCCACTGTGACATACCCCCCCACAGTGACATGGCAACAATTGGCCTGTTGCTCCTGTGACATGACCACTACTGACCTGCTGCCTACTGTGACATGGACCCCATAGTGACATGGCCACCACTGACCTGCTGCCCACAGTAACATGGCCCCCATAGTGACATGGACACAACTGACCTGCTGCCCACTCTGACATAGCCCCCACAGTGACATGGCAACCAGTGGCCTGTTGCTCCTGTGACATGGCCACCACTGATCTGCTGCCCACTGTGACATGACCTCACAGTGACATGCCCACCACTGACCCGCTGACCACTGTGACATGGCCCCCGCAGTAACATGGCCACCACTGACCCGCTGACCACTGTGACATGGCCCCTACAGTGATATGGCCACCACTGACCTGCTGCCCACTGTGACGTGGCCCCCATAGTGACATGGCCACTACTGACCTGCTGCCCACTGTGACATAGCCCCCATAATGACATGGCCACCACTGACCTGCTGCCCACTGTGACATGGCCCCCACAGTGACATGGCCACCACTGACCTGCTGCCCACTATGACATGGCCCCCATAGTGAAATGGCCACCACTGAGCTGCGCCCACTGTGATATGGCCCCCATAGTGACATGGGCACAACTGACCTGCTGCCCTCTGTGACATAGCCCCCATAGTGAAACGGCCATCACTGACCTGCTGCCCACTGTGACATGGCACCCATAGTGACATGGCCACCACTGACCTGCTGCCCACTGTGACATACCCCCCAAAGTGACATGGCAACCAGTGGCCTGTTGCTCCTGTGACATGGCCACCACTGATCTGCTGCCCACTGTGACATGACCTCACAGTGACATGCCCACCACTGACCCGCTGACCACTGTGACATGGCCCCCACAGTGACATGGCCACCAGTGACCCACTGACCACTGTTACATGGCCCCACAGTGACATGGCCACCAGTGACCCACTGACCACTGTTACATGGCCCCCACAGTGACATGGCCACCACTGACCTGCTGCCCACTATGACATGGCCCCCATAGTGACATGGCCACCACTGATCTGCTGCCCACTGTGACATGGCCCCCATAGTGACAGGGCCACAACTGACCTGCTACCCACTGTGACATACCCCCCACAGTGACATGGCCACCAGTGGACTGTTGCTAATTGTGACATGGCCACAACTGATCTGCTGCCCACTGTGACATGACCTCACAGTGACATGGCCACCACTGACCCGCTGAACACTGTGACATGGCCCCCACAGTGACAAGGCCACCACTGACCCGCTGACCACTGTGACATGGCCCCACAGTGACATGGCCACCAGTGACCCACTGACCACTGTTACATGGCCCCCACAGTGACATGGCCACCACTGACCTGCTGCCCACTATGACATGGCCCCCATAGTGACATGGCCACCACTGACCTGCGCCCACTGTGATATGGCCCCCATAGTGACATGGGCACAACTGACCTGCTGCCCTCTGTGACATAGCCCCCATAGTGACACGGCCACCACTGACCTGCTGCCCACTGTGACATGGCCCCCATAGTGACATGGCCACAACTGACCTGCTGCCCACTGTGACATACCCCCCAAAGTGACATGGCAACCAGTGGCCTGTTGCTCCTGTGACATGGCCACCACTGATCTGCTGCCCACTGTGACATGACCTCACAGTGACATGGCCACCACTGACCCGCTGACCACTGTGACATGGCCCCCACAGTGACATGGCCACCACTGACCCGCTGACCACTGTGACATGGCCCCCACAGTGTTATGGCCACCACTGACCTGCTGCCCACTGTGACGTGGCCCCCATAGTGACATGGCCACTACTGACCTGCTGCCCACTGTGACATAGCCCCCATAATGACATGGCCACCACTGACCTGCTGCCCACTGTGACATGGCCCCCATAGTGACATGGCCACCACAAACCTGCTGCCCACTGTGACATGGCCCCCACAGTGACATGGCAACCAGTGGCCTGTTGCTCACTGTGACATGGCCACCACTGACCTGCTGCACACTGTGACATGACCTCACAGTGACATGGCCACCACTGACATTCTCCCCACTGTGACATGTCCCATACAGTAACTTGACCACTACTGTCATGCTGCCCACTGTCACATGGCCCCACAGTGACATGGCCACCACTGACCTGCTGCCCACTGTGACTGGCCACCACAGTGACATGGCCACCAGTGGACTGTTGCTCATTGTGACATGGCCACAACTGATCTGCTGCCCACTGTGATATGACCTCACAGTGACATGGCCACCACTGAACCGCTGACAACTGTGACATGGCCCCCATAGTGACATGGCCCCCATATTGACATGGCCACCACTGACCTGCTGCCTACTGTGACATACCCCCCACAGTGACATGGCAACCAGTGGCCTGTTGCTCACTGTGAAATGGCCACCACTGACCTGCTGCACACTGTGACATGACCTCACAGTGACATGGCCACCACTGACCTGCTCCCCACTGTGACATGGCCCATACAGTAACATGATCACTACTGACATGCTGCCCTTTGTCACATGGCCCCACAGTGACGTGGCCACCGCTAACCTGCTGCCCACTGTGACTGGCCACCACAGTGAAATGGCCACCAGTGGACTGTTGCTCATTGTGACATGGCCACAACTGATCTGCTGCCCACTGTGACATGACCTCACAGTGACATGGCCACCACTGACCCGCTGACCACTGTGACATGGCCCCCACAGTGACATGGCCACCAGTGGACTGTTGCTCATTGTGACATGGCCACCACTGACCCGCTAACCACTGTGACATGGCCCCTAGAGTGACATGGCCAGCACTGACCCGCTGACCACTGTGACATGGCCCCCACAGTGACACGGCCACCAGTGACACGCTGACCACTGTGACATGGCCCCCACAGTGACATGGCCACCACTGACCTGCTCCCCACTCTGACATGGCCCCCATAGTGACATGGCCACCACTGACCTGCTGCCCACTGTGACATACCCCCGACAGTGACATGGCCACCAGTGGACTGTTGCTCATTGTGACATGGCCACAACTGATCTGATGCCCACTGTGACATGACATCACAGTGACATGGCCACCACTGATCCGCTGACCACTGTGACATGGCCCCCACAGTGACAAGGCCACCACTGACCCGCTGACCACTGTGACATGGCCCCCACAGTGACATGGCCACCACTGACCTGCTGCCCACTGTGACATGGCCCCCATAGTGACATGGCAATCAGTGGCCTGTTGCTCACTGTGACATGGCCACCACAGACTTGCTGCACACTGTGAAATGACCTCACAGTGACATGGCCACAACTGATCTGCTGCCCACTGTGACATGACCTCACAGTGACTTGGCCACCACTGACCCGCTTACCACTGTGACATGGCCCCCACAGTGACATGGCCACCACTTACCCGCTGACAACTCTGACATGGCCCCCACAGTGACATGGCCACCACTGACCTGCTGCCCACTGTGACATGGCCCCCATAGTTACATGGCCACCACTGACCTGCTGCCCACTGTGACATGGCCCCCATAGTGACATGGCCACCACTGACCTGCTGCCCACTGTGACATGGCCCCCATAGTGACATGGCCACAACTGACCTGCTGCCCACTGTGACATACCCCCCCACAGTGACATGGCAACAATTGGACTGTTGCTCCTGTGACATGACCACTACTGATCTGCTGCCTACTGTGACATGGACCCCATAGTGACATGGCCACCACTGACCTGCTGCCCACAGTAACATGGCCCCCATAGTGACATGGACACAACTGACCTGCTGCCCACTCTGACATAGCCCCCACAGTGACATGGCAACCAGTGGCCTGTTGCTCCTGTGACATGGCCACCACTGATCTGCTGCCCACTGTGACATGACCTCACAGTGACATGCCCACCACTGACCCGCTGACCACTGTGACATGGCCCCCGCAGTAACATGGCCACCACTGACCCGCTGACCACTGTGACATGGCCCCTACAGTGATATGGCCACCACTGACCTGCTGCCCACTGTGACGTGGCCCCCATAGTGACATAGCCACTACTGACCTGCTGCCCACTGTGACATAGCCCCCATAATGACATGGCCACCACTGACCTGCTGCCCACTGTGACATGGCCCCCATAGTGACATGGCCACCACAAACCTGCTGCCCACTGTGACATGGCCCCCACAGTGACATGGCAACCAGTGGCCTGTTGCTCACTGTGACATGGCCACCACTGACCTGCTGCACACTGTGACATGACCTCACAGTGACATGGCCACCACTGACATTCTCCCCACTGTGACATGTCCCATACAGTAACTTGACCACTACTGTCATGCTGCCCACTGTCACATGGCCCCACAGTGACATGGCCACCACTGACCTGCTGCCCACTGTGACTGGCCACCACAGTGACATGGCCACCAGTGGACTGTTGCTCATTGTGACATGGCCACAACTGATCTGCTGCCCACTGTGATATGACCTCACAGTGACATGGCCACCACTGAACCGCTGACAACTGTGACATGGCCCCCATAGTGACATGGCCCCCATATTGACATGGCCACCACTGACTTGCTGCCTACTGTGACATACCCCCCACAGTGACATGGCAACCAGTGGCCTGTTGCTCACTGTGACATGGCCACCACTGACCTGCTGCACACTGTGACATGACCTCACAGTGACATGGCCACCACTACACCTGCTCCCCACTGTGACATGGCCCATACAGTAACATGATCACTACTGACATGCTGCCCTTTGTCACATGGCCCCACAGTGACGTGGCCACCGCTAACCTGCTGCCCACTGTGACTGGCCACCACAGTGAAATGGCCACCAGTGGACTGTTGCTCATTGTGACATGGCCACAACTGATCTGCTGCCCACTGTGACATGACCTCACAGTGATATGGCCACCACTGACCCGCTGACCACTGTGACATGGCCCCCACAGTGACATGGCCACCAGTGGACTGTTGCTCATTGTGACATGGCCAGCACTGACCCGCTGACCACTGTGACATGGTCCCCACAGTGACACGGCCACCCGTGACACGCTGACCACTGTGACATGGCCCCCACAGTGACATGGCCACCACTGACCTGCTCCCCACTCTGACATGGCCCCCATAGTGACATGTCCACCACTGACCTGCTGCCCACTGTGACATACCCCCGACAGTGACATGGCCACCAGTGGACTGTTGCTCATTGTGACATGGCCCCCACAGTGACATGGCCACCACTGTCCCGCTGAACACTGTGACATGGCCCCCATAGTGACATGGCCACCACTGACCTGCTTCCCACTGTGACGTGGCCCCCATAGTGACGTGGCCACCACTGACCTGCTGCCCACGGTGACATGGCCCCCACACTGACATGGCCTGCACTGACCCGCTGCCCACTGTGAAATGGCCCCCACAGTGACATGGCCACCACTGACCCGCTGACCACTGTGACATGGCCCCCACAGTGACATGGCCACCACTGACCTGCTGCCCACTGTGACATGGCCCCCACAGTGACATGGCCACCACTGACCTGCTGCCCACTCTGACATGACCCCACAGTGACATGGCTACCACTGACCTGATGCCCACTGTGACATGGCCCCCATAGTGACATGGCCACAACTGACCTGCTGCCCACTGTGACATACCACCCACAGTGACATGGCATCCAGTGGCCTGTTGCTAACTGTGACATGGCCACCACTAACCTTCTCCCCACTGTGACATGTCCCATAAAGTAACTTGACCACTACTGTCATGCTGCCCACTGTGACATGGCCCCACAGTGATGTGGCCACCACTGACCTGCTGAACACTGTGACATGGCCCCCACAGTGACATGGCCACCACTAACCCGCTGACCACTGTGACATAGCCCCCATAGTCACATGGCCACCACTGACCTGCTGCCCACTGTGACATGGACCCCATAGTGACATGGCCACAACTGACCTGCTGACCACTGTGAAATAGCCCCCACAGTGACATGGCAACCAGTGGCCTGCTGCTCACTGTGACATGGCCACCACTGACCTGCTGCACACTGTGACATGACCTCACAGTGACATGGCCACCAGTAACCCGCTTACAACTGTGACATGGCCCCCACAGTGACATGGCCACCACTGACCAGCTGACCACTGTGATATGGCCCTCACAGTGACATGGCCACCACTAACCTGCTGCCCACTGTGACTGGCCACCACAGTGACATGGCCACCAGTGGACTGTTGCTCATTGTGACATGGCCACCACTGACCTGCTGCCCACTGTGACATGGCCCCCACAGTGACATGGCCACCACTGACCTGCTCCCCACTGTGACATGGCCCCCATAGAGACATGGCCACCACTGACCTGCTCCCCACTGTGACATGGCCCATACAGTAACATGATCACTACTGACATGCTGCCCACTGTCACATGGCGCCACAGTGACGTGGCCACCACTGACCTGCTGCCCACTGTGACTGGCCACCACAGTGACATGGCCACCAGTGGACTGTTGCTCATTGTGACATGGCCACAACTGATCTGCTGCACACTGTGACATGACCTCACAGTGACATGGCGAGCACTGACCTGCTGCACACTGTGACATGGCCCCCATAGTGACATGGCCACCACTGACCTGCTGCCCACTGTGACATAGCCCCCATAATGACATGGCCACCACTGACCTGCTGCCCACTGTGACATGGCCCCCATAGTGACATGGCCACCACTGACCTGCTGACCACTGTGACATAGCCCCCATAATGACATGGCCACCACAAACCTGCTGCCCACTGTGACATGGCAACCAGTGGTCTGTTGCTCACTGTGACATGGCCACCACTGACCTGCTGCACACTGTGACATGACCTCACAGTGACATGGCCACCACTGACCTGCTCCCCACTGTGACATGGCCCCCATAGTGACATGGCTACAACTGACCTGCTGCCCACTGTGACATAGACCCCACAGTGACATGGCAACCAGTGGCCTGTTGCTCACTGTGACATGGCCACCACTGACGTGCTGCACACTGTGACATGACCTCACTGTGACATGGCCACCACTGACCTGCTCCCCACTGTGACATGGCCCATACAGTAACATGATCAGTACTGACATGCTGCCCTTTGTCACATGGCCCCACAGTGACGTGGCCACCACTAACCTGCTGCCCACTGTGACTGGCCACCACAGTGACATGGCCACCAGTGGACTGTTGCTAATTGTGACATGGCCACAACTGATCTGCTGCCCACTGTGACATGACCTCACATTGACATGGCCACCACTGACCTGCTCCCCACTGTGACATGGCCCCCATAGTGACATGGCTACAACTGACCTGCTGCCCACTGTGACATAGCCTCCACAGTGACATGGTCACCACTGACCCGCTGACCACTGTGACATGGCCCCCACAGTGACATGGCCACCACTGACCTGCTGCCCACTGTGACATGACCCCACAGTGACATGGCCACCACTGACCTGCTCCCCACTGTGACATGGCCCCCATAGTGACATGGCCACCACTGACCTGCTCCCCACTGTGACATGTCCCATACAGTAACTTGATCACTACTGACATGCTGTCCACTGTCACATGGCCCCACAGTGACGTGGCCACCACTGACCTGCTGCCCACTGTGACTGGCCACCACAGTGACATGGCCACCAGTGGACTGTTGCTCATTGTGACATGGCCACCACTGAACTTCTGCCCACTGTGACATGGCCCCCATAGTGACATGGCCACAACTGACCTGCTGCCCACTGTGACATGACCACACAGTGACATGGCCACCACTGACCTGCTGCACACTGTGACATCGCCCATACAGAAACATGTTCACTACTGACATGCTGCCATTTGTCAAATGGCCCCACAGTGAAGTGGCCACCAGTGGACTGTTGTTCATTGTGACATGGCCACAACTGATCTGCTGCCCACTGTGACATGACCTCACAGTGACATGGCCACCACTGACCCGCTGACCACTGTGACATGGCCCCCACAGTGACAAGGCCACCACTGACCCGCTGACCACTGTGACATGGCCCCCACAGTGACATGGCCACCACTGACCTGCTGCCCACTGTGACATGGCCCCCATAGTGACATGGCCACCACTGACCTGCTGCCCAATGTGACATGGCCCCCATAGTGACATGGCCACCACTGACCTGCTACCCACTGTGACATACCCCCCACAGTGACATGGCCACCAGTGGACTGTTGCTCATTGTGACATGGCCACAACTGATCAGCTGCCCACTGTGACATGACCTCACAGTGACATGGCCACCACTGACCCGCTGACCACTGTGACATGGCCCCCACAGTGAAATGGCCACCACTGACCCGCTGACCACTGTGACATGGCCCCCACAGTGATATGGCCACCACTGACCTGCTGCCCATTGTGACGTGGCCCCCATAGTGACATGGCCACCACTGACCTGCTGCCCACCGTGACATACTCCCCACAGTGACATGGCAACCAGTGGCCTGTTGCTCACTGTGACATGGCCACCACTGACCTGCTGCACACTGTGACATGGCCTCCACAGTGACATGGCCACAACTGATCTGCTGCCCACTGTGACATACCCCCCACAGTGACATGGCAACCAGTGTCCTGTTGCTCACTGTGACATGGCCACAACTGACCTGCTGCCCACTGTGACATACCCCCCACAGTGACATGGCAACCAGTGGCATCTTGCTCCTGTGACATGGCCACCACTGATCTGCTGCCCACTGTGACATGACCTCACAGTGACAAGGCCACCACTGACCTGCTGCACACTGTGACATGGCCGCAACAGTGACATGGCCACCACTGACCTGCTGCCCACTCTAACATGGCCCCCATAGTGACATGGCCACCACTGACCTGCTGCCGACTGTGACATAGGCCCATAGTGACATGGCCACCACTGACCTGCTGCACACTGTGACGTGGCCCCCATAGTGACATGGCACCACTGACCTGCTGCCCACTGTGACATGACCTCACAGTGACATGGCCACCACTGACCTCCTCCCCACTGTGACATGGCCCCCATAGTGACATGGCTACAACTGACCTGCTGCCCACTGTGACATAGCCCACACAGTGACATGGCAACCAGTGGCCTGTTGCTCACTGTGACATGGCCACCACTGACCTGCTGCACACTTTGACATGACCTCACAGTGACATGGCCACCACTGACCTGCTCCCCACTGTGACATGGCCCATACAGTAACATGATCACTACTGACATGCTGCCCTTTGTCACATGGCCCCACAGTGACGTGGCCACCACTAACCTGCTGCCACCTGTGACATGGCCACCACAGTGACATGGCCACCACTGACTCGCTGACACCTGTGACATGGCCCCTACAGTGACATGGCCACCACTGACCCGCTGACCACTGTGACATGGCCCCCACAGTGACATGGCCACCACTGAACTTCTGACCACTGTGACATGGCTCCCATAGTGACATGGCCCCCATATTGACATGGCCACCACTGACCTGCTGCCCACTGTGACATACCCCCCACAGTGACATGGCAACCAGTGGCCTGTTGCTCACTGTGACATGGCCACCACTGAGCTGGTGCACACTGTGACATGACCTCACAGTGACATGGCCACCACTGACCCGCTGACCACTGTGATATGGCCCCCACAGTGACATGGCCACCAGTGACCCGCTGACCACTGTGACATGGCCCCCACAGTGACATGGCAACCAGTGACCCGCTGACCACAGTGACATGGCCCCCACAGTGACAGGGCTACCACTGACCTGCTGCACACTGTGACGTGGCCCTCATAGTGACGTGGCCACCACTCACCCACTGACCACTGTGACATGGCCCCCACAGTGACATGGCCACCACTGACCTGCTGCCCACTGTGACATGGCCCCCATAGTGAAATGGCCATCACTGACCTGCTGCCCATTGTGACATGGCCCCCATAGTGACATGGCCACCACTGACCTGCTGCCCACTGTGACATACCCCCCACAGTGACATGGCCACCACTGACCCGCTGACCACTGTGACATGGCCCCCACAGTGACAATGCCACCACTGATACGCTGACCACTGTGACATGGCCACCACAGTGACATGGCCACCACTGACCTGCTGCCCACTGTGACATGGCCCCCATAGTGACATGGCCACCACTGACCTGCTGCCCACTCTGACATGGCCTCAACAGTGACATGGCCACAACTGACCTGCTGCCCACTCTGACATACCCCCTACAGTGACATGGCAACCACTGGTCTGTTGCTCACTGTGACATGGCCACCACTAACCTTCTCCCCACTGTGACATGTCCCATAAAGTAACTTGACCACTACTGTCATGCTGCCCACTGTCACATGGCCCCACAGTGACGTGGCCACCACTGACCTGCTGCCCACTGTGACTGGCCACCACAGTGACATGGCCACCAGTGGACTGTTGCTCATTGTGACATGGCCACAACTGACCTGCTGCCCACTGTGACATGGCCTCAACAGTGACATGGCCACCACTGACCTGCTCCCCACTGTGACATGGCCCCCATAGTGACATGGCCACCACTGACCCGCTGCCCACTGTGACATGGCCCCCATAGTGACATGGCCACCACTGACCTGCTGCCCACTGTGACATACCCCCCACAGTGACATGGCCACCAGTGGACTGTTGCTCATTGTGACATGGCCACAACTGATCTGCTGCCCATTGTGACATGACCTCACAGTGACATGGCCACCACTGACCCGCTGACCACTGTGACATGGCCACCACAGTGACATGGCCACCACTGACCTGCTGCCCACTGTGACATGGCCCCCATAGTGACATGGCCACCACTGACCTGCTGCCCACTGTGACATGGCCCCCATAGTGACATGGCCACAACTGACCTGCTGCCCACGGTGACATAGCCCCCACAGTGACATGGCAATCAGTGGCCTGTTGCTCACTGTGACATGGCCACCACAGACTTGCTGCACACTGTGACATGACCTCACAGTGACATGGCCACAACTGATCTGCTGCCCACTGTGACATGACCTCACAGTGACTTGGCCACCACTGACCCGCGTAACACTGTGACATGGCCCCCACAGTGACATGGCCACCACTTACGCGCTGACAACTCTGACATGGCCCCCACAGTGACATGGCCACCACTGACCTGCTGCCCACTGTGACATGGCCCCCATAGTGACATGGCCACCACTGACCTGCTGCCCACTGTGACATGGCCCCCATAGTGACATGGCCACCACTGACCTGCTGCCCACTGTGACATGGCCCCCATAGTGACATGGCCACCACTGACCTGCTGCCCACTGTGACATGGCCCCCATAGTGACATGGCCACAACTGACCTGCTACCCACTGTGACATACCCCCCACAGTGACATGGCCACCAGTGGACTGTTGCTCATTGTGACATGGCCACAACTGATCTGCTGCCCACTGTGACATGACCTCACAGTGACATGGCCACCACTGACCCGCTGAACACTGTGACATGGCCCCCACAGTGACAAGGCCACCACTGACCCGCTGACCACTGTGACATGGCCCCCACAGTGACATGGCCACCAGTGACCCACTGACCACTGTTACATGGCCCCCACAGTGACATGGCCACCACTGACCTGCTGCCCACTGTGACATGGCCCCCATAGTGACATGGCCACCACTGACCTGCGCCCACTGTGATATGGCCCCCATAGTGACATGGCCACCACTGACCTGCTGCCCACTGTGACATAGCCCCCATAGTGACACGGCCACCACTGACCTGCTGCCCACTGTGACATGGCGCCCATAGTGACATGGCCACAACTGACCTGCTGCCCACTCTGACATAGCCCCCACAGTGACATGGCAAGCAGTGGCCTGTTGCTCACTGTGCCATGGAAATTGTTATAGACTATCTTGCCAAAATGATGCAAGTTAGGACAAATTAAATTTCAATTATTTATTTTAGCAAGCGGCAATAAGCAAAACAGCGCTGGGCGGCCGGGGAGTCCCTGCTCCACCAACGGCGCGCACCCACTTCCCGAGGGTCCGTCTTTTTATATCCTCCGCCTTCCGTTATCGGGTCTCTCTGAGAGGTGTATCCTGCGTCTGCGCGCTTTGCAGCTAGGGGGTTGCTCCATCCGGGTCTTCCTCACGTCACCAGCTTCTCGTATTTCCTACTTTCCTGAGAGTGGCTCACAAAGTCTTTGTTTATATCTTACAGAATATAGACACTACCCCCTTTTTTTTTCTTCTTCTTCTTCCCTTTGTCTTTCTCCCCTTTGTCCTTCTTCCCTTTCTCCCTCTTTTCAGTCTTTTGCCTAGTAGGAGTCCTTGCTTCAGCATTTCAACTTAGATAAGCACTTACAGTCAGTTAGTCGTTACACAGTGTAATAGTTAAGATTAAGCTTAGGCCAACATAGTTTATGGAATAACATGTCACGAGCTCCCAGTATCTTCAATGGAATTTGATGAACAAACAGTTTACTGTCTATCACAATCCCCCCTTTTTCTTTTTATCATTTTGTTCATCAAATCGTTGCAATTCTTGTTGACTTAACAGGAGAGTTTTTTTCAATTTAAAGTCATCATCTAATTGATTGTTTTTGGCTTTAACGAGTATTGGACGGGTGACAGACATCAGATATGTTACCCGTTGCATCATTCTCCAAGTTATGACATATAATATTATTGACAAAGTCAAACTGATTAAGATTAATATCAAGAGAACCACAATGGGGTGACACAACTTGTTCAAGATGCCTGTAGCAGTAGGTGACCATCCAAAAAGGGTGTCCCACCAGTTATGTTCTGCATTCTTTTTTGCTCTTTCCAAGACTCGGTGTATTTCTTCCACATTGTGATGAACAGTTATTAGAGTTTTCTGTCCGTTTTCTCTAACTTTCTCTAAAATTCTAACTAAGTCTTTGTGTTGAAGTAACTGCTTAACCAAAGTGAGGTTCATTCCAATGGGTGTAGGTTGTAGATTATGTATTAATGTATAATTGGATTGCAGGAGTTGGTAAGACGTGACCGGGGCTAAATAGGAAAAGTCACATCCGATTACCTTTGTGAAGTTGCAAACACAGAGATTTGAATAATTTTTTGTCTCTATTATGATCTTGTCTACGGTTAAGAATTCACAAACCGTCCTCAAACATACACAACCTTCGCCAATATATATAAGTACTGTTTTAGGATTTTCATTGGGATGGACCTCAAAGTGACAAATATTTTGTTCGGTATCTAAACAAATATCTTGTGCCTCAATTGCATTGCCTTCACAAATGAATCCTTGTTGTTCCCGTACAATGCAGGACTCTAGATTGACAGTTTGCCATTTTTCGTTTACCTTTCGGGCCCATACTCTATGCTCAGAAGGATAGAGTATGGTTCCGTTGTGATTCAGCCCTAATGCAATGATAGGATAAATTTGGTATATGGTGGCATTGTAAATAGTGAGTATAAAGGTAGTAGCTGTGTTTGTGATGGGGTCATAGGTAAAGTTTACCAGGTTCCACCAGGATTGGAGTTTCTTTTCAAAATTAGTAGCACTGTCCCAAATTATTCTTCGAATTTCAGTAGGAAGAATACCTTCTTCACCTTCTCTTACAATTGAGGCAGCTATCGACTGCATCCATATTTGAGCCTGGATGCAGCTGAGAGCTAAAGAGAGGTTATTTTGGAGCACACTGAGTGCATCTGTAATCAATTCATGATCCTTTATATTTACCTTTTCCCCTTTTGGTAATATATTCGACAACAGCCACTGGTTAGCCCCCAAAGCCAATAAGGAAGATCGCAAAGGCCTTTGTATATTAGTTAAATCACTAATTGAGGTAGCCAATTTGTTCATTATCACCTCCGAATCAATACTGTTTAAAACTCCCAATCCTGTTCCCAAAGCACCGGTTAAGTCTCTCTGCGTTCTTTTTGTGTGAGGAGTTTGTTTTTGCAGCCAGGTTGTCCATCCCTCGTAAGAAGTCTTTAGGAAAGGTGAACATGCTGGCTGAATATTTGAAACATTATTTTGCATTAACAATTCAACTTGTTTGAGAGACCACGCCGGGTTAAACAGCATTTGTTGTTTACCTGTATTTCTAATTGCATATGGTCCAATTTTAAAAATTCTTGGGCTAAGCACGACCGTTGGTTGTGTTGGAACAGTATGAGTAGTCTGAGTAGTCTCTTTGGGAGCGTGGGTTGTGATTGTTGTAGTTTCCTCCTGTATATTCAATGGAAATCGGAAAGATATAGCTTGATCTCCTGACCTGGTCCCTCCCAAACAAACTATGGACACCGGTTGGGTTGCAGTAAATGCATACCAACAGGTTTCCGACTCACAACGGGTTTGAGCTATTTTAGATTCCGTTTTGTCTCTGATAACGATTTGAGTAAAAGGGGGCTGACGGACGGTTTGAATTAAAGGGTGCCGACTTATTATCACATTTACATTGAATACTCTGCAGCCTATCTGTATCTCATCTCCTTTTTTAGCTGTCCAGGTATGGGATGAATTCTCCCATTTATATGTTTGGAGTGTTAGGTTATTGCTTAGTATGGCAGTTGCTAACTCTGTCCCATACAAATCTGCATCCATACTTCCTGTATGTCCATAATAAGCATCTGTCCAAGGCCATATAATTTGATTAGTTAGGGTATGTTCAAAAGGTTGGTGGGATTGGTTAGTCGTTCTAGCCCATCCTGGTAGTGTATTCATTGTAGCTAATACACCTAGCCAGACTATCCAATAGCTCCAATAGAAGGCTGACGGGATTCTATAGATTTGCATATTTTTTCTTAGTCTCTTTTGTATCGGGGTGTCTGACACTCTCGTCTGGCCCTTCTCCCTCAGAGGTCCTTTTTTCTTCAGAGTAGGGCAGTAAAGTTTTCCCCACTTTGATACGTCTCTGCCTCCTCTGCCTACTCTGTTGCTTAGAGCAGCAGGGTGTTCCATCTTCTCGGCAGCAGCCGTATTCTTCAGGGGTACATTTGCCTCTACTCCGAGACACATAGGTCTCCCAGTTTTTATCTTTGACCTCGGGTTCACGACAGGGGACCCAGAGGATGTGCTTTCTACAGATCACCCTTAGGATCTGAGAGTGTTATTGAGTAGGCCAATTAGAGTGAGTGCACTCTCTTTAGTAAATATTTTCTACCAAGTTTTAGAATCTCCAGTTTTAGGGCCTGATTAGTTAATCGCTGTTCTCGTTAATAACACTGATTACAACTAGACCGAAGATTTATTCCATGTGCATTATGAATCCCCCAGCCTTCTTTACATACATTACACTTTACACTTTATGCATATAAAAGGAAAACAAATATAAGTTTCAATTGGACAAAAATATCAGGGTCTCACTCATCGAGTCCTTCGTAGGTTCTTATCTCACAATGTGTAGAGAGTTCTTTCAGGTTTTCCGAAGGGTGACTCGTAGATCCCCAGGAGGGCTGGTCACTTTCCAGGCCGGATCCTGTATAGGTCCCTTTACTCGGCTTGCGTGTGTCCACCCCTTCTCAGCAGTCCGAACAGCAGTTTCTGTAGTGATAAGAGCAACATAGGGTCCTTCCCAACGGGGGGTCAAAGAAGATTCTTTCCATGATTTGATTAGTACTTTATCTCCTGGTTGGATTTGATGCATGGCCACATCCAATGGAGGCCTTTGTACTACCATCCCCCGAGCCTGTAGTTGTTTTCTCCTTGCCATTAGCTGTATCAGGTAGGACTTTATCTTTAATTCTTCAAGTTGGGGGTGATCCGGTGGCATTTCTAAATCATAGGGCATCCCATATAGCATTTCAAAGGGAGAAATGCCTACATCAGTTCGGGGCTGAGTTCTGATATTTAACAAGGCTAAAGGGAGACACTTTACCCATGACATTTTAGTTTCTAACATTAGTTTGGTAAGTTGTTTTTTTATTTCTCCGTTCATACGTTCAACTTTCCCTGAGCTCTGTGGGTGCCACGGAGTATGATATTGCCACTGTGTACCCAGGGCAGCCAAAGTCTCTTTGGCTACTCTGGATACAAAGTGTGGACCTCTATCTGAGTCTATTGCTTCTATTGCTCCATACCGAGGTATAATTTCTTCAAGTAATATCCTTGTTACTGTGTGAGCTGTGGCTCGGGCTGTGGGAAAGGCTTCTACGAATTGAGTTAAATGATCTATAATTACTAATAGGTATTTATACCTCCCCACCTTTGGTAATTCAGTAAAGTCTATTTGTATTCTTGCAAAAGGTCTATGAGCCAATTCTCGCCCCCCATATACTCGTTTTCTTATTTGATGTTTATTTACTTTTTGACAAACGAGACATTCTCCTATCACTCGTTTGGCTATATCATATATCCCAATGCACATGTATTTAGTTGCAAATTGATCCACTAATGCCTGAGTTCCCCAATGAGTGTTTTTATGGAATTGCTGCATTATCTTGGTAGCTATGGGTTTTGGGAGAACTTCTCGGCCGTCCGGGAGTTCCCATTTTCCATTAGCTTTCTGTTTAATCCCCATTTGATTTAATTTTACTTGTTCTTGAACAGTAAAACTTAAAAGTTCATAGGATTTTCCATGGAAAAAGCACCACTTAAACCCTGGTCTTTCACATACACATTCTATACCGTCTACTCCGTATTCTTTCCAGCAACCATAACAGGGGAGGTAATTATCTCCACAATTAACACACTGCTTTCTGTCCTCTATCGGATCATCCAAGTGCAGTGCTGATAGCGCTGCTCTCTTTGCCTCTTGATCAGCAAGGTTATTCCCCCGTACTAAAGGATTTAGCCCCCTCTGGTGTCCTTTTACGTGTACTACCGCAATTTCGCTGGGCCCTCGTATAGCTTGCAAAATTTGTGATATTAACTCCTGATGTACTAGGCTCTTCCCCCGAGAATTGATTAAACCTCTTTCTTCCCATATTTTCCCAAAGGTATGTACTATTCCGAAGGCATATCTAGAATCAGTGTATATAGTTCCCACTTTTCCATTTAGTAATTGTAAAGCCTTTAATACTGCATATAATTCACATGCCTGTGCTGACCAGCTGGGACTCAAGGGTCCTGATTCTATCACCTTAAAAGTTTTTCCATCAATTATGGCATACCCTGATTTTCTTTTCCCTTCTACCACTCGAGAGGATCCATCTACAAATAATTTTTCTCCTTTCCCTAATTCCTCCTCTTCCAAATCTGGTCTTATCTTAGTCTGCTCCTCGATGTTACGGAGGCAATCATGAAAAAGATCTTGACTAGGTTCTCCATACAAAAATTGGGCTGGATTTTGTAACGATGTTGTTTCAAGGGTCAGGTGGGGGGACGTAATGAGGATTGCCTCATATTTTACTAGTCTAGCATCGGTTATCCATTTTTCTGCTTTTTGCTGTAACACACCTCTAATATTATGGGGTGATAGTACCCTTAATTCACTACCAAAAGTTATTTTATGCGCTTCCTCAACTAACAAAGCAGCTGCCACCACAACTTGTAGGCACGTAGGCCATCCCCGACTTACGGGGTCCAGTAATTTTGAGATATATGCTACTGGTTTCTTTTTTCCTGCCCATTCCTGGGCTAATACTCCAAATGCAGTTCCTTCCTCTGTGTTGACAAATAAGAAAAATGGTCTTTTCAGGTCGGGCAAGCTCAGAACAGGAGCATTTACTAATTCAGTTTTTAGTTCTTTTAACCGTTGATCATCTTCCTGAGTCCATTTTAATAATCCATTTTTAGTTATTTTGGTGTATAAAAACTTTACTTTTCCACTATACCCTTCGATCCACTGCTTACAATATCCAAATAGCCCTAATAGCTGCCGGACTTGTTTTTTAGTTTTTGGACTTGGTAGGGAAAGTATCCCTTTCACCCTTTCTGGATCCAATTTCTTAGTTCCTTGACTTAATCGATGCCCTAGGTATTTAACTTCCTTTTCAACAAATTGCAATTTGGATTTTGACACTTTCAGTCCCTTTAAACTCAGGAAATTTAACAACTTGATGCTTTCTTCCCGAACCCTTTCCTCATCCTCCCCTGCTATTAAAAGATCATCTACATACTGGACTAGGGTAAGGGTATCTCCTATCTGGTAATTCTGCAAAATTTGTTTTAAAGCTTGCCCAAACAGGTTTGGGGATTCAGTGAAACCTTGGGGTAGGACTGTCCACCGGAGTTGAGTTTTCCTGTGGGTGTCTGGGTCCTCCCACTCAAAAGCAAAATAGTTTCTACACTCCTCTTTTAAGGGACATGCCCAGAAAGCGTCCTTCAAGTCTATTACACTGTACCACCGGTCGTTCGGGCCTAATTGACTTAAGAGAGTGTGTGGGTTAGCTACTACAGGGAATCTAGTTACAGTCCTTTTGTTAATTTCCCTTAGGTCATGGACTAATCTGTACCCCCCATCCGCCTTCTTGACAGGTAAAATGGGAGTATTAAAAGGGGACATGCAGGGTTCCAATAATCCCTGCTTTATTAATCTCTGAATTTCTGGTTTTAATCCTTGCCTTCCCTCCAGAGGTATGGGATATTGCTTAATCCTCACCGGTACTTCAGGATCCCGGATGGTTACCATAAAAGGTTCAACATTCAGTTTTCCCACCGTATCCGGAGTGTACCACACTTCAGGGTTGATTTTAGTCTCATCTTCAACCCGTAGGGGGCATAGTTTGATTTCAAGTTTGTGTTCTGTTACTTCCAAACTAATTCCTAATTCAATCATTAGATCTCTCCCCAGTAGGTTATAATCTGCCTCAGGTACTAACAATAAGGATCCCACCCCCACTTTAGAATCTGTTTCAAGGAGTACATCTTTAATTACCGGTACTCCGAATGGTTCTCCTTTCGCCCCAACTACTTGTACTTTTTCTGATGAAATCTTACATCCTTGGGGCAATGATTGAACAGTAGATCTCTCCGCTCCTGAATCTACTAAAAATTCTACCTCCTGTTGCTGAGGACCTACTTTTAACTTTATCAAGGGCTCAGTTCGTTCTCGGGTCCCCAGCAAATAGAGCCCCTGACACCCCTAATCTTCTTTAAACATTCTCTCATCCATCATTCTCCTTCTGCAGCTCTTCTTTGTGTGACCTTTTCTTCCGCAATAAAAGCAGACAATACTCCCTTTTTCTCTCTCTCTCTCCGGTTCCTTTGATCTATAGCCTGTTCTTTGACCTTCTTGTTTTCTCCCAGCACTGTTCACTCTCTGTCCTTCCCTTATCGCAGCTACCATCATTCTGGTATGTTTCTTTTGAGTCTCGTCCTCCCTTCGGACATAGACTTTCTGTGCTTCTCTCAGTAATTCATCCAACCCCCGATCCTGCCAATCTTCTATTTTTTCTAGCTTCTTTCTAATATCTATCCATGCTTTTGCCACAAATTGTGTCTTTAACAATGCCTGTCCCACTGGGGTATTAGGGTCTAGTCCTGAGTAAAGCTGAAGATTTTTCCTCAGTCTCTCTAACCACTCAGTAGGAGTTTCATCCTTTTTCTGATGTTCACTAAAGGCTTTGTTTATATTTTGTCCTCTAGGGACTGATTCCCTTATACCCTGGATTACAATCGTCCTCAGGTCTTGCATATGACCTCTATCGATTTCATTTTGATTATTCCAATTAGGTCGATTTAGAGGCCATTTTACATCTGCTGCCGGACCTTGCTGATGCTGTTGATCCCAAATTCTCATTCCTGCTCTCCTGATCATATCCCTTTCTTCAACAGTGAATAGTATAGCCATTATGGCTTGTATTTCATCCCAGGTATAGATGTTTGGTCCTAAAAACTGATCCACCCGCTCCGCCACACCTAAGGGATCCTCCAATAGATTCCCCATCTCTTTTTTAAATTCTCTGACGTCCCCTGAATTAAGAGGGACAGTCACATATCCCATGCCAGGCTGGGGTCCCCCCATCGCAACCTCCCTTAGGGGGTACAAGCCACTATCACCCCACCCCATTCTAGTTTGACTACGGGTTATTCGTCTCGGTTCTTTCGGGGATTCAGGTGGGGAGTCTGAATTCTCTGGGTCCTCCGGCGCAGTCGGAGGAGGTGAAGGCGCCGGAGGTGGGGGTGGAGGTATGTAAGGAGGAGGAGAGGTGGGAGGTTCGTCCTCATCACGTACCTTCTTTTTCTTAACTTTTTCTTTTAGAGGATATAGATTTATTCGGGTATCTGATGCTATCCATACCTGTGCATATTCACTCTCCTCTAAATTAAAGGGTTCCCTTGAGTTGACATAAATGTTTAGGGCTTGGCAGACCCATTCTTCAAAGGACCCAAAAACAGGCCAATAGAGATGATCGCCTCTGATTTGTTTCCCTCCCCAAACTTCCATACAATAATAAATCATTTTTGCTTTGTCCTTACCCCGCCTAGAGGGGTAATCTTCCCAATGGTTTAACATCAAGCCTAAAGGGCTATCTGGTGGTATTTGGGGGTACCTCACCTCGGGTCCCAAATCACCCATGGGATCAGAAGGCTTGCTTTTCTTCTGTCCCATCTTCCGGAGCGCCTTCACACACTCACACAATTCGCTTCCCCCTTTTCGTGACCCAGTCCCTCGCGGGATATGGGAACTGCACTACCGAGGGGTCCGCACTCGCTTCGCCCTGCTGGGCGTCTCACACACCACGCTCCGGGAAACCCAACCCCAACCGAACGGTAACCGGCCTATACTCACGCAACCCTGCGTCTTCGTCCGGGGCTTCGTGCACAAAGATTACGGGGTTACCGGTATTTTTTTTTTTTTTTGCTTGTTGCCGAGTTTTGGAGTTCGTCGGTAGAGGGCGTGATGTGACAGCACTCAGCCGGGGCCGCTGAACTCAGCGGGGCGCGCCTCCCCGTATGGGGCTTCCCACCAGATTGCCTCTATCCGAGTCACGGCACCAATTTTGTTATAGACTATCTTGCCAAAATGATGCAAGTTAGGACAAATTAAATTTCAATTATTTATTTTAGCAAGCGGCAATAAGCAAAACAGCGCTGGGCGGCCGGGGAGTCCCTGCTCCACCAACGGCGCGCACCCACTTCCCGAGGGTCCGTCTTTTTATATCCTCCGCCTTCCGTTATCGGGTCTCTCTGAGAGGTGTATCCTGCGTCTGCGCGCTTTGCAGCTAGGGGGTCGCTCCATCCGGGTCTTCCTCACGTCACCAGCTTCTCGTATTTCCTACTTTCCTGAGAGTGGCTCACAAAGTCTTTGTTTATATCTTACAGAATATAGACACTACCCCCTTTTTTTTTCTTCTTCTTCTTCCCTTTGTCTTTCTCCCCTTTGTCCTTCTTCCCTTTCTCCCTCTTTTCAGTCTTTTGCCTAGTAGGAGTCCTTGCTTCAGCATTTCAACTTAGATAAGCACTTACAGTCAGTTAGTCGTTACACAGTGTAATAGTTAAGATTAAGCTTAGGCCAACATAGTTTATGGAATAACATGTCACGAGCTCCCAGTATCTTCAATGGAATTTGATGAACAAACAGTTTACTGTCTATCACAGAAACCACTGACGTGCTGCACACTGTGACATGACCTCACAGTGACATGGCCAGCACTGACCTGCTCCGCACTATGACATGGCCCATACAGTAAAATGATCACTACTGACATGCTGCCCACTGTCACATGGCCCCACAGTGACATGGCCACCACTGACCCGCTGACCACTGTGACGTGGCCCCCACAGTGACATGGCCACCACTGACCCGCTGACCACTGTGACATGGCCCCCACAGTGACATGGCCACCACTGACCTGCTGCCCACTGTGAAATGGCCCCCATAGTGACATGGCCACCACTGACCTGCTGCCCACTGTGACATGGCCCCCATAGTGACATGGCCACTACAGACCTGCTGCCCACTGTGACATGGCCCCCATAGTGACATGGCCACAACTGACCTGCTGCCCACTGTGACATACCCCCCACAGTGACATGGCAACAATTGGCCTGTTGCTCCTGTGACATGGCCACCACTGACCTGCTGCCCACTGTGACATGGACCCCATAGTGACATGGCCACCACTGACCTGCTGCCCACTGTGACATGGCCCCCATAGTGACAAGGCCACCACTGACCCGCTGACCACTGTGACATGGCCCCCACAGTGACATGGCCACCACTAACCTGCTGCCCACTGTGACTGGCCACCACAGTGACATGGCCACCAGTGGACTGTTGCTCATTGTGACATGGCCACAACTGATCTGCTGCCCACTGTGACATGACCTCACAGTGACATGGCCACCACTGACCCGCTGACCACTGTGACATGGCCCCCACAGTGACATGGCCACCACTGACCCGCTGACCACTGTGACATGGCCCCCACAGTGATATGGCCACCACTGACCTGCTGCCCACTGTGACGTGGCCCCCATAGTGACATGGCCACCACTGACCTGCTGCCCACTGTGACATAGCCCCCATAATGACATGGCCACCACTGACCTGCTGCCCACTGTGACATGGCCCCCATAGTGACATGGCCACCACAAACCTGCTGCCCACTATGACATGGCCCCCACAGTGACATGGCAACCAGTGGCCTGTTGCTCACTGTGACATGGCCACCACTGACCTGCTGCACACTGTGACATGACCTCACAGTGACATGGCCACCATTGACATTCTCCCCACTGTGACATGTCCCATACAGTAACTTGACCACTACTGTCATGCTGCCCACTGTGACATGGCCCCACAGTGACATGGCCACCACTGACCTGCTGCCCACTGTGACTGGCCACCACAGTGACATGGCCACCAGTGGACTGTTACTCATTGTGACATGGCCACAACTGATCTGCTGCCCACTGTGACATGACCTCACAGTGACATGGCCACCACTGAACCGCTGACCACTGTGACATGGCCCCCATAGTGACATGGCCCCCATATTGACATGGCCACCACTGACCTGCTGCCCACTGTGACATACCCCCCACAGTGACATGGCAACCAGTGGCCTGTTGCTCACTGTGACATGGCCACCACTGACCTGCTGCACACTGTGACATGACCTCACAGTGACATGGCCACCACTGACCTGCTCCCCACTGTGACATGGACCATACAGTAACATGATCACTACTGACATGCTGCCCTTTGTCACATGGCCCCACAGTGATGTGGCCACCGCTAACCTGCTGCCCACTGTGACTGGCCACCACAGTGAAATGGCCACCAGTGGACTGTTGCTCATTGTGACATGGCCACAACTGATCTGCTGCCCACTGTGACATGACCTCACAGTGACATGGCCACCATTGACCCGCTGACACCTGTGACATGGCCCCCACAGTGACATGGCTACCGCTGACCCGCTGACCACTGTGACATGGCCCCCACAGTGACATGGCCACCACTGACCCGCTGACCACTGTGACATGGCCCCCATAGTGACATGGTCAACACTGAACTGCTGCCCACTGTGACATAGCCCTATAGTGACATGGCCACCACTGACCTTCTGCCCACTGTGACATGGCCCCCACAGTGACATGGCCACCACTGACCTGCTGCCCACTGTGACATGGCCCCCATAGTGACATGGCCACAACTGACCTGCTGCCCACTGTGACATACCCCTCACCGTGACATGGCAACCAGTGCCCTGTTGCTCCTGTGAAATGGCCACCACTGACCTGGTGCACATTGTGACATGACCTAACAGTTACATGGCCACCACTGACCAGCTCCCCACTGTGACATGGCCCATACAGTAACATGATCACTACTGACATGCTGCCCACTGTCACATGGCCCCAGAGTGACGTGGCCACCACTGACCTGCTGCCCACTGTGACTGGCCAACACAGTGACATGGCCACCATTGACCCGCTGACCACTGTGACATAGCCCCCATAGTGACATGGCCACAACTACACCTGCTGCCCACTGTGACATACCCCCCACAGTGACATGGCAACCAGTGGCCTGCTGCTCACTGTGACATGGCCACCACTGACCTGCTGCACACTGTGACATGACCTCACAGTGACATGGCCACCACTGACCTGCTCCCCACTGTGACATGACCTCCACAGTGACATGGCCACCACTGACCTGCTGCCCACTGTGACATGGCCCCCATAGTGACATGGCCACCACTGACCTGCTGCCCATGTGACATGGCCCCCACAGTGACATGGCCACCACTAACCTGCTGCCCACTGTGACTGGCCACCACAGTGACATGGCCACCAGTGGACTGTTGCTCATTGTGACATGGCCACAACTGATCTGCTGCCCACTGTGACATGACCACACAGTGACATGGACACCACTGACCTGCTGACCACTGTGACATGGCCCCCATAGTGACATGGCCACCAATGACCTGCTGCCCACTGTGACATGGCCCCCATAGTGACATGGCCACAACAGACCTGCTGCCCACTGTGACGTGGCCCCCATAGTACACATGGCCACCACTGACCTGCTGCCCACTGTGACATAGCCCCCATAATGACATGGCCACCACTGACCTGCTGCCCACTGTGACATGGCCCCCATAGTGACATGGCAACCAGTGGCCTGTTGCTCCTGTGACATGGCCACCACTGATCTGCTGCCCACTGTGACATGACCTCACAGTGACATGACCACGACTGACCCGCTGACCACTGTGACATGGCCCCCACAGTGACAAGGCCACCACTGACCTGCTGCACACTGTGACATGGCCGCAACAGTGACATGGCCACCACTGCCCTCTGCCCACTGTGACATGGCCCCCATAGTGACATGGCCACCACTGATCTGCTGCCCACTGTGACATGGCCCCCATAGTGACATGGCCACCACTGAACTGCTGCACACTGTGACATAGCCCCATAGTGACATGGCCACCACTGACCCGGTGACCACTGTGACATGGCCCCCACAGTGACATGGCCACCACTGACCTGCTGCCCACTGTGACATGGCCCCCATAGTGACATGGCCACCACTGACCTGCTGCCCACTGTGACATGGCCCCCATAGTGACATGGCCACAACTGACCTGCTGCCCACTGTGACATACCCCCCACAGTGACATGGCAACAATTGGCCTGTTGCTCCTGTGACATGGCCACCACTGACCTGCTGCCCACTGTGACATGACCTCACAGTGACATGGCCACCACTGACCCGCTGACCACTGTGACATGGCCCCCACAGTGACATGGCCACCACTAACCTGCTGCCCACTGTGACTGGCCAGCACAGTGACATGGCCACCAGTGGACTGTTGCTCATTGTGACATGGCCACAACTGATCTGCTGCCCACTGTGACATGACCTCACAGTGACATGGCCACCAGTGACCCGCTGACCACTGTGACATCGCCCCTAGAGTGACATGCCCCGCACTGACCCGCTGACAACTGTGACATGGCCCCCACAGTGACACGGCCACCAGTGACACGCTGACCACTGTGACATGGCCCCCACAGTGACATGGCCACCACTGACCTGCTCCCCACTCTGACATGGCCCCCATAGTGACATGGCCACCACTGACCCGCTGACCACTGTGACATGGCCCCCACAGTGACAAGGCCACCACTGACCCGCTGACCACTGTGACATGGCCCCCACAGTGACCTGGCCACCACTGACCTGCTGCCCACTGTGACATGGCCCCCATAGAGACATGGCCACAACTGACCTGCTGCCCACTGTGACATGACCTCACAGTGACATGGCCACAACTGATCTGCTGCCCACTGTGAAATGACCTCACAGTGACTTGGCCACCACTGACCCGCTTACCACTGTGAAATGGCCCCAACAGTGACATGGCCACCACTTACCCGCTGACAACTCTGACATGGCCCCCATAGTGACAAGGCCACCACTGACCCGCTGACCACTGTGACATGGCCCCCACAGTGACATGGCCACCACTAACCTGCTGCCCACTGTGACTGGCCACCACAGTGACATGGCCACCAGTGGACTGTTGCTCATTGTGACATGGCCACAACTGATCTGCTGCCCACTGTGACATGACCTCACAGTGACATGGCCACCACTGACCCGCTGACCACTGTGACATGGCCCCCACAGTGACATGGCCACCACTGACCCGCTGACCACTGTGACATGGCCCCCACAGTGATATGGCCACCACTGACCTGCTGCCCACTGTGACGTGGCCCCCATAGTGACATGGCCACCACTGACCTGCTGCCCACTGTGACATAGCCCCCATAATGACATGGCCACCACTGACCTGCTGCCCACTGTGACATGGCCCCCATAGTGACATGGCCACCACAAACCTGCTGCCCACTATGACATGGCCCCCACAGTGACATGGCAACCAGTGGCCTGTTGCTCACTGTGACATGGCCACCACTGACCTGCTGCACACTGTGACATGACCTCACAGTGACATGGCCACCATTGACATTCTCCCCACTGTGACATGTCCCATACAGTAACTTGACAACTACTGTCATGCTGCCCACTGTCACATGGCCCCACAGTGACATGGCCACCACTGACCTGCTGCCCACTGTGACTGGCCACCACAGTGACATGGCCACCAGTGGACTGTTACTCATTGTGACATGGCCACAACTGATCTGCTGCCCACTGTGACATGACCTCACAGTGACATGGCCACCACTGAACCGCTGACCACTGTGACATGGCCCCCATAGTGACATGGCCCCCATATTGACATGGCCACCACTGACCTGCTGCCCACTGTGACATACCCCCCACAGTGACATGGCAACCAGTGGCCTGTTGCTCACTGTGAAATGGCCACCACTGACCTGCTGCACACTGTGACATGACCTCACAGTGACATGGCCACCACTGACCTGCTCCCCACTGTGACATGGCCCATACAGTAACATGATCACTACTGACATGCTGCCCTTTGTCACATGGCCCCACAGTGACGTGGCCACCGCTAACCTGCTGCCCACTGTGACTGGCCACCACAGTGACATGGCCACCAGTGGAATGTTGCTCATTGTGACATGGCCACAACTGATCTGCTGCCCACTGTGACATGACCTCACAGTGACATGGCCACCATTGACCCGCTGACACCTGTGACATGGCCCCCACAGTGACATGGCTACCGCTGACCCGCTGACCACTGTGACATGGCCCCCACAGTGACATGGCCACCACTGACCCGCTGACCACTGTGACATGGCCCCCATAGTGACATGGTCACCACTGAACTGCTGCCCACTGTGACATAGCCCTATAGTGACATGGCCACCACTGACCTTCTGCCCACTGTGACATGGCCCCCACAGTGACATGGCCACCACTGACCTGCTGCCCACTGTGACATGGCCCCCATAGTGACATGGCCACAACTGACCTGCTGCCCACTGTGACATACCCCTCACCGTGACATGGCAACCAGTGCCCTGTTGCTCCTGTGAAATGGCCACCACTGACCTGGTGCACATTGTGACATGACCTAACAGTTACATGGCCACCACTGACCAGCTCCCCACTGTGACATGGCCCATACAGTAACATGATCACTACTGACATGCTGCCCACTGTCACATGGCCCCAGAGTGACGTGGCCACCACTGACCTGCTGCCCACTGTGACTGGCCACCACAGTGACATGGCCACCATTGACCCGCTGACCACTGTGACATAGCCCCCATAGTGACATGGCCACAACTACACCTGCTGCCCACTGTGACATACCCCCCACAGTGACATGGCAACCAGTGGCCTGCTGCTCACTGTGACATGGCCACCACTGACCTGCTGCACACTGTGACATGACCTCACAGTGACATGGCCACCACTGACCTGCTCCCCACTGTGACATGACCTCCACAGTGACATGGCCACCACTGACATGCTGCCCACTGTGACATGGCCCCCATAGTGACATGGCCACCACTGAGCTGCTGCCCACTGTGACATGGCCCCCACAGTGACATGGCCACCAGTGGACTGTTGCTCATTGTGACATGGCCACAACTGATCTGCTGCCCACTGTGACATGGCCCCCACAGTGACATGGCCACCAGTGACCCGCTGCTCACTGTGACGTGGCCCCCACAGTGACACGGCCACCACTGACCCGCTGACCACTGTGACATGGCCCCCACAGTGACATGGCCACCACTGACCTGCTGCCCACTGTGACATGGCCCCCATAGTGACATGGCCACCACTGACCTGCTGCCCACTGTGACATGGCCCCCACAGTGACATGGCCACCACTGACCTGCTGCCCACTGTGACATGGCCCCCATAGTGACATGGCCACCACTGACCTGCTGCCCACTGTGACATGGCCCCCATAGTGACATGGCCACCACTGACCTGCTGCCCACTGTGACATACCCCCGACAGTGACATGGCCACCAGTGGACTGTTGCTCATTGTGACATGGCCACAACTGATCTGCTGCCCATTGTGACATGACCTCACAGTGACATGGCCACCACTGACCCGCTGACCACTGTGACATGGCCCCCACAGTGACAAGGCCACCACTGACCCGCTGACCACTGTGACATGGCCCCCACAGTGACATGGCCACCACTGACCTGCTGCCCACTGTGACATGGCCCCCATAGTGACATGGCCACAACTGACCTGCTGCCCACTGTGACATAGCCCCCACAGTGACATGGCAAACAGTGGCCTGTTGCTCACTGTGACATGGCCACCACAGACTTGCTGCACACTCTGACATGACCTCACAGTGACATGGCCACAACTGATCTGCTGCCCACTGTGACATGACCTCACAGTGACTTGGCCACCACTGACCCGCTTACCACTGTGACATGGCCCCAACAGTGACATGGCCACCACTTACCCGCTGACAACTCTGACATGGCCCCCACAGTGACATGGCCACCACTGACCTGCTGCCCACTGTGACATGGCCCCCATAGTGACATGGCCACCACTGACCCGCTGACCACTGTGACATGGCCCCCATAGTGACATGGTCACCACTGAACTGCTGCCCACTGTGACATAGCCCTATAGTGACATGGCCACCACTGACCTTCTGCCCACTGTGACATGGCCCCCACAGTGACATGGCCACCACTGACCTGCTCCCCACTGTGACATGGCCCCCATAGTGACATGGCCACAACTGACCTGCTGCCCACTGTGACATACCCCTCACCGTGACATGGCAACCAGTGCCCTGTTGCTCCTGTGAAATGGCCACCACTGACCTGGTGCACATTGTGACATGACCTAACAGTTACATGGCCACCACTGACCTGCTCCCCACTGTGACATGGCCCATACAGTAACATGATCACTACTGACATGCTGCCCACTGTCACATGGCCCCAGAGTGACGTGGCCACCACTGACGTGCTGCCCACTGTGACTGGCCACCACAGTGACATGGCCACCATTGACCCGCTGACCACTGTGACATAGCCCCCATAGTGACATGGCCACAACTACACCTGCTGCCCACTGTGACATACCCCCCACAGTGACATGGCAACCAGTGGCCTGCTGCTCACTGTGACATGGCCACCACTGACCTGCTCCCCACTGTGACATGACCTCCACAGTGACATGGCCACCACTGACATGCTGCCCACTGTGACATGGCCCCCATAGTGACATGGCCACCACTGAGCTGCTGCCCACTGTGACATGGCCCCCACAGTGACATGGCCACCACTAACCTGCTGCCCACTGTGACTGGCCACCACAGTGACATGGCCACCAGTGGACTGTTGCTCATTGTGACATGGCCACAACTGATCTGCTGCCCACTGTGACATGACCACACAGTGACATGGCCACCACTGACCCGCTGACCACTGTGACATGGCCCCCACAGTGACATGGCCAGCACTGACCCGCTGACCACTGTGACATGGCCCCCACAGTGACATGGCCACCAGTGACCCGCTGCTCACTGTGACATGGCCCCCACAGTGACATGGCCACCACTGACCCGCTGACCACTGTGACGTGGCCCCCACAGTGACACGGCCACCACTGACCCGCTGACCACTGTGACATGGCCCCCACAGTGACATGGCCACCACTGACCTGCTGCCCACTGTGACATGGCCCCCATAGTGACATGGCCACCACTGACCTGCTGCCCACTGTGACATGGCCCCCATAGTGACATGGCCACCACAGACCTGCTGCCCACTGTGACATGGCCCCCATAGTGACATGGCCACAACTGACCTGCTGCCCACTGTGACATACCCCCCACAGTGACATGGCAACAATTGGCCTGTTGCTCCTGTGACATGGCCACCACTGACCTTCTGCACACTGTGACATGACCTCACAGTGACATGGCCACCAGTGACCCGCTGACCACTGTGACATGGCCCCCACAGTGACATGGCCACCACTAACCTGCTGCCCACTGTGACTGGCCAGCACAGTGACATGGCCACCAGTGGACTGTTGCTCATTGTGACATGGCCACAACTGATCTGCTGCCCACTGTGACATGACCTCACAGTGACATGGCCACCACTGACCCGCTGACCACTGTGACATGGCCCCTAGAGTGACATGGCCAGCACTGACCCGCTGACCACTGCGACATGGCCCCCACAGTGACACGGCCACCAGTGACACGCTGACCACTGTGACATGGCCCCCACAGTGACATGGCCACCACTGACCTGCTGCCCACTGTGACATGGCCCCCATAATGACATGGCCACCACTGACCTCCTGCCCACTGTGACATGGCCCCCATAGAGACATGGCCACCACTGACCTGCTGCCCACTGTGACATACCCCCGACAGTGACATGGCCACCAGTGGACTGTTGCTCATTGTGACATGGCCACAACTGATCTGCTGCCCATTGTGACATGACCTCACAGTGACATGGCCACCACTGACCCGCTGACCACTGTGACATGGCCCCCACAGTGACAAGGCCACCACTGACCCGCTGACCACTGTGACATGGCCCCCACAGTGACATGGCCACCACTGACCTGCTGCCCACTGTGACATGGCCCCCATAGTGACATGGCCACAACTGACCTGCTGCCCACTGTGACATAGCCCCCACAGTGACATGGCAAACAGTGGCCTGTTGCTCACTGTGACATGGCCACCACAGACTTGCTGCACACTCTGACATGACCTCACAGTGACATGGCCACAACTGATCTGCTGCCCACTGTGACATGACCTCACAGTGACTTGGCCACCACTGACCCGCTTACCACTGTGACATGGCCCCAACAGTGACATGGCCACCACTTACCCGCTGACAACTCTGACATGGCCCCCACAGTGACATGGCCACCACTGACCTGCTGCCCACTGTGACATGGCCCCCATAGTGACATGGCCACCACTGACCTGCTGCCCACTGTGACATGGCCCCCATAGTGACATGGCCACCAATGACCTGCTGCCCACTGTGACATGGCCCCCATAGTGACATGGCCACAACTGACCTGCTGCCCACTGTGACATACCCCTCACCGTGACATGGCAACCAGTGCCCTGTTGCTCCTGTGAAATGGCCACCACTGACCTGGTGCACATTGTGACATGACCTAACAGTTACATGGCCACCACTGACCTGCTCCCCACTGTGACATGGCCCATACAGTAACATGATCACTACTGACATGCTGCCCACTGTCACATGGCCCCAGAGTGACGTGGCCACCACTGACGTGCTGCCCACTGTGACTGGCCACCACAGTGACATGGCCACCATTGACCCGCTGACCACTGTGACATAGCCCCCATAGTGACATGGCCACAACTACACCTGCTGCCCACTGTGACATACCCCCCACAGTGACATGGCAACCAGTGGCCTGCTGCTCACTGTGACATGGCCACCACTGACCTGCTCCCCACTGTGACATGACCTCCACAGTGACATGGCCACCACTGACATGCTGCCCACTGTGACATGGCCCCCATAGTGACATGGCCACCACTGAGCTGCTGCCCACTGTGACATGGCCCCCACAGTGACATGGCCACCACTAACCTGCTGCCCACTGTGACTGGCCACCACAGTGACATGGCCACCAGTGGACTGTTGCTCATTGTGACATGGCCACAACTGATCTGCTGCCCACTGTGACATGACCACACAGTGACATGGCCACCACTGACCCGCTGACCACTGTGACATGGCCCCCACAGTGACATGGCCAGCACTGACCCGCTGACCACTGTGACATGGCCCCCACAGTGACATGGCCACCAGTGACCCGCTGCTCACTGTGACATGGCCCCCACAGTGACATGGCCACCACTGACCCGCTGACCACTGTGACATGGCCCCCACAGTGACACGGCCACCACTGACCCGCTGACCACTGTGACATGGCCCCCACAGTGACATGGCCACCACTGACCTGCTGCCCACTGTGACATGGCCCCCATAGTGACATGGCCACCACTGACCTGCTGCCCACTGTGACATGGCCCCCATAGTGACATGGCCACCACAGACCTGCTGCCCACTGTGACATGGCCCCCATAGTGACATGGCCACAACTGACCTGCTGCCCACTGTGACATACCCCCCACAGTGACATGGCAACAATTGGCCTGTTGCTCCTGTGACATGGCCACCACTGACCTTCTGCACACTGTGACATGACCTCACAGTGACATGGCCACCAGTGACCCGCTGACCACTGTGACATGGCCCCCACAGTGACATGGCCACCACTAACCTGCTGCCCACTGTGACTGGCCAGCACAGTGACATGGCCACCAGTGGACTGTTGCTCATTGTGACATGGCCACAACTGATCTGCTGCCCACTGTGACATGACCTCACAGTGACATGGCCACCACTGACCCGCTGACCACTGTGACATGGCCCCTAGAGTGACATGGCCAGCACTGACCCGCTGACCACTGTGACATGGCCCCCACAGTGACACGGCCACCAGTGACACGCTGACCACTGTGACATGGCCCCCACAGTGACATGGCCACCACTGACCTGCTGCCCACTGTGACATGGCCCCCATAGTGACATGGCCACCACTGACCTGCTGCCCACTGTGACATGGCCCCCATAGTGACATGGCCACCACTGACCTGCTGCCCACTGTGACATACCCCCGACAGTGACATGGCCACCAGTGGACTGTTGCTCATTGTGACATGGCCACAACTGATCTGCTGCCCATTGTGACATGACCTCACAGTGACATGGCCACCACTGACCCGCTGACCACTGTGACATGGCCCCCACAGTGACAAGGCCACCACTGACCCGCTGACCACTGTGACATGGCCCCCACAGTGACATGGCCACCACTGACCTGCTGCCCACTGTGACATGGCCCCCATAGTGACATGGCCACAACTGACCTGCTGCCCACTGTGACATAGCCCCCACAGTGACATGGCAAACAGTGGCCTGTTGCTCACTTTGACATGGCCACCACAGACTTGCTGCACACTCTGACATGACCTCACAGTGACATGGCCACAACTGATCTGCTGCCCACTGTGACATGACCTCACAGTGACTTGGCCACCACTGACCCGCTTACCACTGTGACATGGCCCCAACAGTGACATGGCCACCACTTACCCGCTGACAACTCTGACATGGCCCCCACAGTGACATGGCCACCACTGACCTGCTGCCCACTGTGACATGGCCCCCATAGTGACATGGCCACCACTGACCTGCTGCCCACTGTGACATGGCCCCCATAGTGACATGGCCACCAATGACCTGCTGCCCACTGTGACATGGCCCCCATAGTGACATGGCCACAACAGACCTGCTACCCACTGTGACATACCCCCCACAGTGACATGGCCACCAGTGGACTGTTGCTCATTGTGACATGGCCACAACTGATCTGCTGCCCACTGTGACATGACCTCACAGTGACATGGCCACCACTGACCCGCTGAACACTGTGACATGGCCCCCACAGTTACATGGCCACCACTGACCCGCTGACCACTGTGACATGGCCCCCACAGTGATATGGCCACCACTGACCTGCTGCCCACTGTGACGTGGCCCCCATAGTACACATGGCCACCACTGACCTGCTGCCCACTGTGACATAGCCCCCATAATGACATGGCCACCACTGACCTGCTGCCCACTGTGACATGGCCCCCATAGTGACATGGCAACCAGTGGCCTGTTGCTCCTGTGACATGGCCACCACTGATCTGCTGCCCACTGTGACATGACCGCACAGTGACATGACCACGACTGACCCGCTGACCACTGTGACATGGCCCCCACTGTGACAAGGCCACCACTGACCTGCTGCACACTGTGACATGGCCGCAACAGTGACATGGCCACCACTGCCCTCTGCCCTTTGTGACATGGCCCCCATAGTGACATGGACACCACTGATCTGCTGCCCACTGTGACATGGCCCCCATAGTGACATGGCCACCACTGAACTGCTGCACACTGTCACATAGCCCCATAGTGACATGGCCACCACTGACCTTCTGCCCACTGTGACATGGCCCCCACAGTGACATGGCCACCACTGACCTGCTGCCCACTGTGACATGGCCCCCATAGTGACATGGCAACCAGTGGCCTGTTGCTCCTGTGACATGGCCACCACTGATCTGCTGCCCACTGTGACATGACCTCACAGTGACATGACCACCACTGACCCGCTGACCACTGTGACATGGCCCCCACAGTGACAAGGCCACCACTGACCTGCTGCACACTGTGACATGGCCGCAACAGTGACATGGCCACCACTGCCCTCTGCCCACTGTGACATGGCCCCCATATTGACATGGCCACCACTGACCTGCTGCCCACTGTGACATGGCCACCATAGTGACATGGCCACCACTGACCTGCTGCCCACTGTGACATGGCCTCCACTGTGACATGGCCACAACTGACCTGCTGCCCACTGTGACATACCCCCCACAGTGACATGGCAACCAGTGGCCTGTTGCTCACTGTGACATGGCCACCACTAACCTTCTCCCCACTGTGACATGTCCTATAAAGTAACTTGACCACTACTGTCATGCTGCCCACTGTCACATGGCCCCATAGTGACGTGGCCACCACTGACCTGCTGCCCACTGTGACTGGGCACCACAGTGACATGGCCACCAGAGGACTGTTGCTCATTGTGACATGGCCACCACTGACCTGCTGCCCACTGTGACATGGCCCTCTAACTGATATGGCCACCACTGACCTGCTGCCCTCTGTGACATGGCCCCATAGTGACATGGCCACAACTGACCTGCTGCCCACTCTGACATAGCCCCCACAGTGATATGGCAACCAGTGGCCTGTTGCTCACTGTGACATGGCCACCTCTGACCTCCTCCCCACTGTGATATGGCCCATACAGTAACATGATCACTACTGACATGCTGCCCTTTGTCACATGGCCCCACAGTGACGTGGCCACCACTAACGTGCTGCCCACTGTGACTGGCCACCACAGTGACATGGCCACCAGTGGACTGTTGCTCATTGTGACATAGCCCCATAGTGACATGGCCACCACTGACCTTCTGCCCACTGTGACATGGCCCCCACAGTGACATGGCCACAACTGACCTGCTGCCCACTGTGACATACCCCTCACCGTGACATGGCAACAAGTGCCCTGTTGCTCCTGTGACATGGCCACCACTGACCTGGTGCACATTGTGACATGGTCCATACAGTAACATGATCACTACTGACATGCTGCCCACTGTCAAATGGCCCCATAGTGACGTGGCCACCACTGACGTGCTGCCCACTGTGACTGGCCACCACAGTGACATGGCCACCATTGACCCGCTGACCACTGTGACATAGCCCCCATAGTGACATGGCCACAACTACACCTGCTGCCCACTGTGACATACCCCCCACAGTGACATGGCAACCAGTGGCCTGCTGCTCACTGTGACATGGCCACCACTGACCTGCTGCACACTGTGACATGACCTCACAGTGACATGGCCACCACTGACCTGCTCCCCACTGTGACATGACCTCCACAGTGACATGGCCACAACTGACCTGCAGCCCACTGTGACATGGACCCCATAGTGACATGGCCACCACTGAGCTGCTGCCCACTGTGACATGGCCCCCACAGTGACATGGCCACCACTAACCTGCTGCCCACTGTGACTGGCCACCACAGTGACATGGCCACCAGTGGACTGTTGCTCATTGTGACATGGCCACAACTGATCTGCTGCCCACTGTGACATGACCTCACAGTGACATGGCCACCACTGACCCGCTGACCACTGTGACATGGCCCCCACAGTGACAAGGCCACCACTGACCCGCTGACCACTGTGACATGGCCCCCACAGTGACATGGCCACCAGTGACCCGCTACAACTGTGACATGGCCCCCACAATGACATGGCCACCACTGACCCGCTGACCACTGTGACGTGGCCCCCACAGTGACATGGCCACCACTGACCCGCTGACCACTTTGACATGGCCCCCACAGTGACATGGCCACCACTGACCTGCTGCCCACTGTGACATGGCCCCCATAGTGACATATCCACCACTGACCTGCTGCCCACTGTGACATGGCCCCCATAGTGACATGGCCACCACTGACCTGCTGCCCACTGTGACATACCTCTGACAGTGACATGGCTACCAGTGGACTGTTGCTCATTGTGACATGGCCACAACCGATCTGCTGCCCATTGTGACATGACCTCACAGTGACATGGCCACCACTGACACGCTGACCACTGTGACATGGCCCCCACAGTGACAAGGCCACCACTGACCCGCTGACCACTGTGACATGGCCCCCACAGTGACATGGCCACCACTGACCTGCTGCCCACTGTGACATGGCCCCCATAGAGACATGGCCACAACTGACCTGCTGCCCACTGTGACATAGCCCCCACAGTGACATGGCAAACAGTGGCCTGTTGCTCACTGTGACACGGCCACCACAGACTTGCTGCACACTGTGACATGACCTCACAGTGACATGGCCACAACTGATCTGCTGCCCACTGTGACATGACCTCACAGTGACTTGGCCACCACTGACCCGCTTACCACTGTGACATGGCCCCAACAGTGACATGGCCACCACTTACCCGCTGACAACTCTGACATGGCCCCCACAGTGACATGGCCACCACTGACCTGCTGCCCACTGTGACATGGCCCCCATAGTGACATGGCCACCACTGACCTGCTGCCCACTGTGACATGGCCCCCATAGTGACATGGCCACCACTGACCTGCTGCCCACTGTGACATGGCCCCCATAGTGACATGGCCACAACAGACCTGCTACCCACTGTGACATACCCCCCACAGTGACATGGCCACCAGTGGACTGTTGCTCATTGTGACATGGCCACAACTGATCTGCTGCCCACTGTGACATGACCTCACAGTGACATGGCCACCACTGACCCGCTGAACACTGTGACATGGCCCCCACAGTGACATGGCCACCACTGACCCGCTGACCACTGTGACATGTCCCCCACAGTGATATGGCCACCACTGACCCGCTGGCCACTGTGACGTGGCCCCCATAGTGACATGGCCACCACTGACCTTCTGCCCACTGTGACATAGCCCCATAATGACATGGCCACCACTGACCTGCTGCCCACTGTGACATGGCCCCCATAGTGACATGGCCACCACTGAACTGCTGCACACTGTCACATAGCCCCATAGTGACATGGCCACCACTGACCTTCTGCCCACTGTGACATGGCCCCCACAGTGACATGGCCACCACTGACCTGCTGCCCACTGTGACATGGCCCCCATAGTGACATGGCAACCAGTGGCCTGTTGCTCCTGTGACATGGCCACCACTGATCTGCTGCCCACTGTGACATGACCTCACAGTGACATGACCACCACTGACCCGCTGACCACTGTGACATGGCCCCCACAGTGACAAGGCCACCACTGACCTGCTGCACACTGTGACATGGCCGCAACAGTGACATGGCCACCACTGCCCTCTGCCCACTGTGACATGGCCCCCATATTGACATGGCCACCACTGACCTGCTGCCCACTGTGACATGGCCACCATAGTGACATGGCCACCACTGACCTGCTGCCCACTGTGACATGGCCTCCACTGTGACATGGCCACAACTGACCTGCTGCCCACTGTGACATACCCCCCACAGTGACATGGCAACCAGTGGCCTGTTGCTCACTGTGACATGGCCACCACTAACCTTCTCCCCACTGTGACATGTCCTATAAAGTAACTTGACCACTACTGTCATGCTGCCCACTGTCACATGGCCCCATAGTGACGTGGCCACCACTGACCTGCTGCCCACTGTGACTGGGCACCACAGTGACATGGCCACCAGAGGACTGTTGCTCATTGTGACATGGCCACCACTGACCTGCTGCCCACTGTGACATGGCCCTCTAACTGATATGGCCACCACTGACCTGCTGCCCTCTGTGACATGGCCCCATAGTGACATGGCCACAACTGACCTGCTGCCCACTCTGACATAGCCCCCACAGTGATATGGCAACCAGTGGCCTGTTGCTCACTGTGACATGGCCACCTCTGACCTCCTCCCCACTGTGATATGGCCCATACAGTAACATGATCACTACTGACATGCTGCCCTTTGTCACATGGCCCCACAGTGACGTGGCCACCACTAACGTGCTGCCCACTGTGACTGGCCACCACAGTGACATGGCCACCAGTGGACTGTTGCTCATTGTGACATAGCCCCATAGTGACATGGCCACCACTGACCTTCTGCCCACTGTGACATGGCCCCCACAGTGACATGGCCACAACTGACCTGCTGCCCACTGTGACATACCCCTCACCGTGACATGGCAACAAGTGCCCTGTTGCTCCTGTGACATGGCCACCACTGACCTGGTGCACATTGTGACATGGTCCATACAGTAACATGATCACTACTGACATGCTGCCCACTGTCAAATGGCCCCATAGTGACGTGGCCACCACTGACGTGCTGCCCACTGTGACTGGCCACCACAGTGACATGGCCACCATTGACCCGCTGACCACTGTGACATAGCCCCCATAGTGACATGGCCACAACTACACCTGCTGCCCACTGTGACATACCCCCCACAGTGACATGGCAACCAGTGGCCTGCTGCTCACTGTGACATGGCCACCACTGACCTGCTGCACACTGTGACATGACCTCACAGTGACATGGCCACCACTGACCTGCTCCCCACTGTGACATGACCTCCACAGTGACATGGCCACAACTGACCTGCAGCCCACTGTGACATGGACCCCATAGTGACATGGCCACCACTGAGCTGCTGCCCACTGTGACATGGCCCCCACAGTGACATGGCCACCACTAACCTGCTGCCCACTGTGACTGGCCACCACAGTGACATGGCCACCAGTGGACTGTTGCTCATTGTGACATGGCCACAACTGATCTGCTGCCCACTGTGACATGACCTCACAGTGACATGGCCACCACTGACCCGCTGACCACTGTGACATGGCCCCCACAGTGACAAGGCCACCACTGACCCGCTGACCACTGTGACATGGCCCCCACAGTGACATGGCCACCAGTGACCCGCTACAACTGTGACATGGCCCCCACAATGACATGGCCACCACTGACCCGCTGACCACTGTGACGTGGCCCCCACAGTGACATGGCCACCACTGACCCGCTGACCACTTTGACATGGCCCCCACAGTGACATGGCCACCACTGACCTGCTGCCCACTGTGACATGGCCCCCATAGTGACATATCCACCACTGACCTGCTGCCCACTGTGACATGGCCCCCATAGTGACATGGCCACCACTGACCTGCTGCCCACTGTGACATACCTCTGACAGTGACATGGCTACCAGTGGACTGTTGCTCATTGTGACATGGCCACAACCGATCTGCTGCCCATTGTGACATGACCTCACAGTGACATGGCCACCACTGACACGCTGACCACTGTGACATGGCCCCCACAGTGACAAGGCCACCACTGACCCGCTGACCACTGTGACATGGCCCCCACAGTGACATGGCCACCACTGACCTGCTGCCCACTGTGACATGGCCCCCATAGAGACATGGCCACAACTGACCTGCTGCCCACTGTGACATAGCCCCCACAGTGACATGGCAAACAGTGGCCTGTTGCTCACTGTGACACGGCCACCACAGACTTGCTGCACACTGTGACATGACCTCACAGTGACATGGCCACAACTGATCTGCTGCCCACTGTGACATGACCTCACAGTGACTTGGCCACCACTGACCCGCTTACCACTGTGACATGGCCCCAACAGTGACATGGCCACCACTTACCCGCTGACAACTCTGACATGGCCCCCACAGTGACATGGCCACCACTGACCTGCTGCCCACTGTGACATGGCCCCCATAGTGACATGGCCACCACTGACCTGCTGCCCACTGTGACATGGCCCCCATAGTGACATGGCCACCACTGACCTGCTGCCCACTGTGACATGGCCCCCATAGTGACATGGCCACAACAGACCTGCTACCCACTGTGACATACCCCCCACAGTGACATGGCCACCAGTGGACTGTTGCTCATTGTGACATGGCCACAACTGATCTGCTGCCCACTGTGACATGACCTCACAGTGACATGGCCACCACTGACCCGCTGAACACTGTGACATGGCCCCCACAGTGACATGGCCACCACTGACCCGCTGACCACTGTGACATGTCCCCCACAGTGATATGGCCACCACTGACCCGCTGGCCACTGTGACGTGGCCCCCATAGTGACATGGCCACCACTGACCTTCTGCCCACTGTGACATAGCCCCATAATGACATGGCCACCACTGACCTGCTGCCCACTGTGACATGGCCCCCATAGTGACATGGCAACCAGTGGCCTGTTGCTCCTGTGACATGGCCACCACTGATCTGCTGCCCACTGTGACATGACCTCACAGTGACATGACCACCACTGACCCGCTGACCACTGTGACATGGCCCCCACAGTGACAAGGCCACCACTGACCTGCTGCACACTGTGACATGGCCGCAACAGTGACATGGCCACCACTGCCCTCTGCCCACTGTGACATGGCCCCCATAGTGACATGGCCACCACTGACCTGCTGCCCACTGTGACATGGCCCCCATAGTGACATGGCCACCACTGACCTGCTGCCCACTGTGACATGGCCTCCACTGTGACATGGCCACAACTGACCTGCTGCCCACTGTGACATACCCCCCCCAGTGACATGGCAACCAGTGGCCTGTTGCTCACTGTGACATGGCCACCACTAACCTTCTCCCCACTGTGACATGTCCCATAAAGTAACTTGACCACTACTGTCATGCTGCCCACTGTCACATGGCCCCATAGTGACGTGGCCACCACTGACCTGCTGCCCACTGTGACTGGGCACCACAGTGACATGGCCACAAGAGGACTGTTGCTCATTGTGACATGGCCACCACTGACCTGCTGCCCACTGTGACATGGCCCCCTAACTGATATGGCCACCACTGACCTGCTGCCCTCTGTGACATGGCCCCATAGTGACATGGCCACAACTGACCTGCTGCCCACTCTGACATAGCCCCCACAGTGACATGGCAACCAGTGGCCTGTTGCTCACTGTGACATGGCCACCTCTGACCTCCTCCCCACTGTGATATGGCCCATACAGTAACATGATCACTACTGACATGCTGCCCTTTGTCACATGGCCCCACAGTGACGTGGCCACCACTAACGTGCTGCCCACTGTGACTGGCCACCACAGTGACATGGCCACCAGTGGACTGTTGCTCATTGTGACATGGCCACAACTGATCTGCTGCCCACTGTGACATGACCTCACAGTGACATGGCTACCACTGACCTGCTCCCCACTGTGACATGGCCCCCATAGTGACATGGCTATAACTGACCTGCTGCCCACTGTGACATAGCCCCCACAGTGACATGGCAACCAGTGGCCTGTTGCTCACTGTGACATGGCCAACACTGACGTGCTGAACACTATGACATGACCTCACTGTGACATGGCCACCACTGACCTGCTCCCCACTGTGACATGACCTATACAGTAACATGATCACTACTGACATGCTGCCCACTGTCACATGGCCCCACAGTGATGGGGCCACCACTAACCTGCTGCCCACTGTGACATGGCCCCCATAGTGACATGGCCACCACTGACCTGCTGCCCACTGTGACATGGCCCCCATAGAGACATGGCCACCACTGACCTGCTGCCCACTGTGACATGGCCCCCATAGTGACATGGCCACAACTGACCTGCTGCCCACTGTGACATACCCCCCACCGTGACATGGCAACAATTGGCCTGTTGCTCCTGTGACATGGCCACCACTGACCTGCTGCCCACTGTGACATGGACCCCATAGTGACATGACCACCACTGACCTGCTGCCCACTGTGACATGGCCCCCATAGTGACAAGGCCACCACTGACCCGCTGACCACTGTGACATGGCCCCCACAGTGATATGGCCACCACTGACCTGCTGCCCACTGTGACGTGGCCCCCATAGTGACATGGCCACCACTGACCTGCTGCCCACTGTGACATGGCCCCCATAGTGACATGGCCACCACAAACCTGCTGCCCACTATGACTGGCCCCCAAAGTGACATGGCCACCAGTGGAATGTTGCTCATTGTGACATGGCCACAACTGATCTGCTGCCCACTGTGACATGACCTCACAGTGACATGGCCACCATTGACCCGCTGACACCTGTGACATGGCCCCCACAGTGACATGGCTACCGCTGACCCGCTGACCACTGTGACATGGCCCCCACAGTGACATGGCCACCACTGACCCGCTGACCACTGTGACATGGCCCCCATAGTGACATGGTCACCACTGAACTGCTGCCCACTGTGACATAGCCCCATAGTGACATGGCCACCACTGACCTTCTGCGCACTGTGACATGGCCCCCACAGTGACATGGCCACCACTGACCTGCTGCCCACTGTGACATGGCCCCCATAGTGACATGGCCACAACTTACCTGCTGCCCACTGTGACATACCCCTCACCGTGACATGGCAACCAGTGCCCTGTTGCTCCTGTGACATGGCCACCACTAACCTGCTGCCCACTGTGACTGGCCACCACAGTGACATGGCCACCAGTGGACTGTTGCTCATTGTGACATGGCCACAACTGATCTGCTGCCCACTGTGACATGACCTCACAGTGACATGGCCACCATTGACCCGCTGACCACTGTGACATGGCCCCCACAGTGACAAGGCCACCACTGACCCGCTGACCACTGTGACATGGCCCCCACAGTGACATGGCCACCAGTGACCCGCTGACCACTGTGACATGGCCCCCACAGTGACATGGCCACCACTGACCCGCTGACCACTGTGACGTGGCCCCCACAGTGACATGGCCACCACTGACCCGCTGACCACTTTGACATGGCCCCCACAGTGACATGGCCACCACTGACCTGCTGCCCACTGTGACATGGCCCCCATAGTGACATATCCACCACTGACCTGCTGCCCACTGTGACATGGCCCCCATAGTGACATGGCCACCACAGACCTGCTGCCCACTGTGACATGGCCCCCATAGTGACATGGCCACAACTGACCTGCTGCCCACTGTGACATACCCCCCACCGTGACATGGCAACAATTGGCCTGTTGCTCCTGTGACATGGCCACCACTGACCTGCTGCCCACTGTGACATGGACCCCATAGTGACATGGCCACCACTGACCTGCTACCCACTGTGACATGGCCCCCATAGTGACATGGCCACAACTGACCTGCTGCCCACTGTGACATAGCCCCCACAGTGAAATGGCAACCAGTGGCCTGCTGCTCATTGTGACATGGCCACCACTGACCTTCTGCACACTGTGACATGACCTCACAGTGACATGGCCACCAGTGACCCGCTGACCACTGTGACATGGCCCCCACAGTGACATGGCCACCACTAACCTGCTGCCCACTGTGACTGGTCACCACAGTGACATGGCCACCAGTGGACTGTTGCTCATTGTGACATGGCCACAACTGATCTGCTGCCCACTGTGACATGACCTCACAGTGACATGGCCACCACTGACCCGCTGACCACTGTGACATGGCCCCCACAGTAACATGGCCACCACTGACCCGCTGACCACTGTGACATGGCCCCCACAGTGACATGGCCACCACTGACCCGCTGACCACTGTGACATGGCCCCCACAGTGACATGGCCACCACTGACCCGCTGACCACTGTGACATGGCCCCCACAGTGACATGGCCACCACTGACTTGCTGCCCACTGTGACGTGGCCCACATAGTGACGTGGCCACCACTGACCTGCTGCCCACGGTGACATGGCCCCCACACTGACATGGCCACCACTGACCCGCTGACCACTGTGACATGGCCCCCACAGTGACATGGCCACCACTGACCCGCTGTAAGAGTCGGTCAGAAGATCAGCATTGTCTCAACATTGTCATCAGGGACATGGACAGTGAGGTACCCGACAACGGCCTGTTTGGAGCGCAGCTGCCGACCCCTGGAATGGAATGTGGTGCAAAGGCTCCTGAATGCAGAACTGTGTGGCACAGCCAGTGCTGTGCTGTTCTCCTGAGTACTGAACCGTGTGGTGCAGGCAGTGCAGTGCTGTTCTTTGGTGCCTGAGCCGTGCAGTACAAAGAGTGTTGTGCTATTGTTCGGTACCTGGGCCTAGCCAGAGCAGTTAGTGGTAATTGCATAGCCATTGTCAAAAAGATGGATCGTGACTGTTGCCATAACACCGATGAAGAAATCATGAACCTCAGATGAACTTTGCTTCATTATAATACCAAAACACACCTCCTGGTTGAAGGTTACCCGCCTCTGAGACTGACCACACCTCGGACACTCCCCCCCGCGCACGCGCGATGGCCTTGCTCGAGAGGGGTGGAGATATGATAATTGAATTCTGAGAAGGGCGGAGACCCCTGAGGCAGAGGTGGAGCAAGGTGTGTTACTGAGCATAAAAGATTACTTCTGGACAACGAAAATTGGAAGCTTCCCCACCAAGTACCACGACGATCGACGACGCAGCATCAGCTGGACCCGGGACCGTTAGGACGTCGTGAGATCAGCGGTGGTAGCTATAACCTCTCTCCCTCTTCTCTCTAAAACTTAACTTTACTTTTCTCCTTTCTTTCACCCATCTCTAACTATCGCGTGCCTCTTCACAGGCAACCCAATAAAGTTTCACTGTTTGATTACTGTTATCCCCTTTGGTGTTGGTCACCTTAATTTTGCACTTTCGAGATCGTAGCAAACGAATCATCACGAGTCCACCGAGTGGACCGTGACATTAAACTGGCGTCACGGACAGGATCCTGAGAGACAGGGGGGTGCAGGCTGTGTGTGGTCTGTAACAGGGGAAGAACTTTTCGCTCCAGCCGCACCTGGCCCTACACCCGAAAGGGTGAGAGGTGTCCAGAAAGCAAGGGGGGTGATTTGAGATTCCCGCACACCACACACGCCTCGGTGTATTGCACCCCAAACTCGAATTGAAGGCTCTGTCTATCAGGATCAAGTGCAAGGATCTCTTAGTGCAAAAGGGGGAACTGCCCTCAATAAATGAGGTCGACTACCTGGGGAAGTGAAAGGGACAAACTGAGAAAGTCTGCAACTAAGTTTAACCTCCCCGTGGTAGATCTTGGTCCCTTCAGCCACTCGGGGAAGAGAAGGGCGACGCAGCAGCTGTTGCGTCTGTGGTGTAACTAAGTTTTCCTCCCCGAAGTGAGTTCAGCCCCTTCGTAATAAGAATGACTGAAAAAGATGTTTATCAAAACCCTCTAACTGCCGCAGTCCCTAACATGGCTGAACTGGTAATAACAATTCAGGAGAAAGCTCATCCAATCATGGCAATCACAGATGTTAAAGATATGTTTTTCATGATACCTTTGCGACCAGAAGACAGAGATCGTTTTGCTTTTACGTGGGAGGGTCAACAATTTACCTTTATCCATCTGCCTCAGGAATACAAACATTCCCCTACACTATCTCACCACGCTTTGGCCCAAAAACTGGAGAAAATACCAAAAGCTGAAGGCATAGCAACCCAACAGAACATAATCTCTCATTTGGAGAACTTGGGTTTGCAAACTCCCCTAGAAAAGATCCAAAAGCCCTCACAAGAAGTGGAGATGATCACACGTCAACAACCAATCGTGCTAAGAGGCCCGTTTAAAGTTATTAAAGCAGTCACTAGCGGGACCCCCCCTCCTGACAGGGTGGCCCAGAGAGCCTCAGTACGAAAGTGGTATTCCCAGATTGAACACTATTGTAACCTTTTCCCAGTGACTGAAGGAGCTTTAAAAAACTTAGCTGTCCAAGAAACAGAGAGCCTGGACAGCAGCCAAGACAAACCTATCTCAGTTATTCGGGTGGCCCCTCCTTTCCTCCACGATCAGTCAGTGAATGCTTGGTTTACCGACGCTTCTGCAAAGCGAGAAGGAAAAGTGTGGCAATACCGGGCAGTAGCTCTCCACACTGCTACTGATGAACAGATAATAACAGAGGGAGAAGGGAGTGCCCAGGTAGGAGAATTAATTGCAGTATGGAGTGTTTTCCAGCACGAAGCACAAACCACTCCCCCTGTCCACATATACACTGATTCCTATGCAGTGTTTAAGGGATGTATTGAATGGCTCCCTTTCTGGGAGCAAAATGAGTGGGAGGTTAGCCTCCAATGCCCTAGGGAAGGAGCATCGGATAAATACTCACTGGATAATTCCATCATTCTAATTTTCTGTCTGGTTTTAATTTTTGCCTCAGAGAGGCAAGTTCTGGTTTATTCTTGCAGAAGAACTCCGAGGGACACCAAGAATAACATGAATCACTTAATTGGATTGGTAGTACTTTTCTGCATCTTACCACTAACCTGTAACCAAAAGAATACAGAATGGCCATGGTCCCAAGCTACCATCAAGCATACTAGCACTCTAGGACACTATCCCAAAGACCGTCTCCCAAACTTAGCCACTGTAGTATGGTGGTACAAGGGGATAACATCCCAATAAGATGCAGATTGATCACTGAATCCCACATTGAAACCACAAACAGTTATGGAGCTGGACCACATGACCCTATTTTGTTATGTAAAAATTAAAACCTAGATTGTTGGCTAAATTTGACTGCTGTACAGCACGCCCATAAAGTTATGTGTGGTAAAAATAACACTAAATATTGGGGAGAACTCAAAATAGATGTTGTAATACCTACTACCCAACCAACTGTTGTGCTTAGCCCAAAAACCTTTGGAATAGGACCATATGTAATCAGGAATACAGGCCAACAACAAATGTTGTTTAACCCGACATGGTCTCTCAAACGAGTTGAATTGCTGATGCAAAACAATGTTTCGGACATTCAGCCAGCTTGCTCACCCTTCCTAAAGGCTTCTTACGAGGGATGGACAACCTGGCTGCAAAAACGAACTCTTTCCACGGGAAGAACACGGAGAGACCTAACCGGTGTTTTGGGAACAGGATTGGGAGTTTTAAATAGTATCGATTCAGAGGTAATAATGAACAAATTGGCTACCTTAATTAGTGATTTGGCTAACTTACAACAGCCCTTGTGATCATTTTTATTGGCTCTGGGGACTAACCAGTGGCTGTTGTCAAATATATTATCAAAGTGGGAAAAGGTAAATGTAAAGGATCATGAATTGATTGTAGATGCACTTGGGGTGATACAGAATAACCTCTCTTTGGCTCTCAGCTGTATCCAGGCTCAAGTATGGATGCAGTCGGTAGCCGCCTCAATTATAAGAGAAGGTGAAGAAGGCACTCTCCCTACTGAAATTAGGAAAATAATTTGGGACAGTGCTACTGATTTTGAGAAGAAACTCCAATCCTGGTGGAACCTGGTAAACTTTACCTATGACCCCATCACAAACACAGCTACAACCTTTGTGCTTACTATATATAATGCTACCATATACCCAATTTATCCCATCATTGCATTAGGGTTGAACCACAACGGAGCTATACTCTATCCTTTTGAGCATAGAGTATGGGCCCGAAAGGTGGATGAAAAATGGCAAACTGTCAATTTGGAATCTTGCATTGTGCGAGAACAACAAGGATTTATCTGTGAAGGCAACGCAATTGAGGCTCAAGATATTTGTTTAGATACTGAACAAAATATTTGTCATTTTGAGATTCATCCTAATGAAAACCCTGAAACAGTACTCATATACATTGGCAAAGGCTGTGTATGTCTGAGGACTGTTTGTGATTTTTTATCCGTGGACAAGGTAATTGTAGAGACTAAAAATCATTCAAATTTTTGTGTTTGTAATTTTACTGAGATTATCGGGTGTGACTTTTCTTATTCGGCCCCGGTCACATCTCACCAACTTTTGCAATCTAATTACACGTTGATTCATGAATTGCTGCCTACACCCATTGGAATGAATCTCACTTTGGTAAAGCAATTACTACAACACAAAGATTTGATTGAGATTTTGGAAAAAAAATTAGGGAAAACGGACAGAAAACCTTAATAACTGTTCATCACAATGTAAAAGAAATACACCGAGTTTTGGAAAGAGTGCAAAAGGATGCAGAACATAGATGGTGGGACACACTTTTCGGATGGTCGCCTACTGCTACAGGCATCCTGAACAAGTTGTGTCACCCCATCGTGGTTCTCTTGATATTGGTTTTGATCAGTTTGGTTTTGTCAGCAGTATTGTATGTCATAACCTGGAGAATGATGAATCGGTTAACACGTTTGATGTCTGTATTGAACACACACAATATGTTTGATGTCCCATCCAATGTGGATATCCCCAAAACAATTGATGTTTTAAAATCTCATTAATTTTTTTTTTTATATTAATAGCTTTGATTGTAATTATTTTATAAATTTAATTTTGTAGATTGTTTGATCACTGTTATTTCCTTTCTTTCTTCTCTCTCTCTCTGTCTCTCTCCCTTTCTTTTGATTTCTTTCTTCCTCTTCTACTATGCTACTACCGTGCGATCCCGATGTCCTGACGACCATGTTGAGCCACGGGGTGGTGTAAGAGTCGGTCAGAAGATCAGCATTGTCTCAACATTGTCATCAGGGACATGGACAGTGAGGTACCCGACAACGGCCTGTTTGGAGCGCAGCTGCCGACCCCTGGAATGGAATGTGGTGCAAAGGCTCCTGAATGCAGAACTGTGTGGCACAGCCAGTGCTGTGCTGTTCTCCTGAGTACTGAACCGTGTGGTGCAGGCAGTGCAGTGCTGTTCTTTGGTGCCTGAGCCGTGCAGTACAAAGAGTGTTGTGCTATTGTTCGGTACCTGGGCCTAGCCAGAGCAGTTAGTGGTAATTGCATAGCCATTGTCAAAAAGATGGATCGTGACTGTTGCCATAACACCGATGAAGAAATCATGAACCTCAGATGAACTTTGCTTCATTATAATACCAAAACACACCTCCTGGTTGAAGGTTACCCGCCTCTGAGACTGACCACACCTCGGACACTCCCCCCCGCGCACGCGCGATGGCCTTGCTCGAGAGGGGTGGAGATATGATAATTGAATTCTGAGAAGGGCGGAGACCCCTGAGGCAGAGGTGGAGCAAGGTGTGTTACTGAGCATAAAAGATTACTTCTGGACAACGAAAATTGGAAGCTTCCCCACCAAGTACCACGACGATCGACGACGCAGCATCAGCTGGACCCGGGACCGTTAGGACGTCGTGAGATCAGCGGTGGTAGCTATAACCTCTCTCCCTCTTCTCTCTAAAACTTAACTTTACTTTTCTCCTTTCTTTCACCCATCTCTAACTATCGCGTGCCTCTTCACAGGCAACCCAATAAAGTTTCACTGTTTGATTACTGTTATCCCCTTTGGTGTTGGTCACCTTAATTTTGCACTTTCGAGATCGTAGCAAACGAATCATCACGAGTCCACCGAGTGGACCGTGACATTAAACTGGCGTCACGGACAGGATCCTGAGAGACAGGGGGGTGCAGGCTGTGTGTGGTCTGTAACAGGGGAAGAACTTTTCGCTCCAGCCGCACCTGGCCCTACACCCGAAAGGGTGAGAGGTGTCCAGAAAGCAAGGGGGGTGATTTGAGATTCCCGCACACCACACACGCCTCGGTGTATTGCACCCCAAACTCGAATTGAAGGCTCTGTCTATCAGGATCAAGTGCAAGGATCTCTTAGTGCAAAAGGGGGAACTGCCCTCAATAAATGAGGTCGACTACCTGGGGAAGTGAAAGGGACAAACTGAGAAAGTCTGCAACTAAGTTTAACCTCCCCGTGGTAGATCTTGGTCCCTTCAGCCACTCGGGGAAGAGAAGGGCGACGCAGCAGCTGTTGCGTCTGTGGTGTAACTAAGTTTTCCTCCCCGAAGTGAGTTCAGCCCCTTCGTAATAAGAATGACTGAAAAAGATGTTTATCAAAACCCTCTAACTGCCGCAGTCCCTAACATGGCTGAACTGGTAATAACAATTCAGGAGAAAGCTCATCCAATCATGGCAATCACAGATGTTAAAGATATGTTTTTCATGATACCTTTGCGACCAGAAGACAGAGATCGTTTTGCTTTTACGTGGGAGGGTCAACAATTTACCTTTATCCATCTGCCTCAGGAATACAAACATTCCCCTACACTATCTCACCACGCTTTGGCCCAAAAACTGGAGAAAATACCAAAAGCTGAAGGCATAGCAACCCAACAGAACATAATCTCTCATTTGGAGAACTTGGGTTTGCAAACTCCCCTAGAAAAGATCCAAAAGCCCTCACAAGAAGTGGAGATGATCACACGTCAACAACCAATCGTGCTAAGAGGCCCGTTTAAAGTTATTAAAGCAGTCACTAGCGGGACCCCCCCTCCTGACAGGGTGGCCCAGAGAGCCTCAGTACGAAAGTGGTATTCCCAGATTGAACACTATTGTAACCTTTTCCCAGTGACTGAAGGAGCTTTAAAAAACTTAGCTGTCCAAGAAACAGAGAGCCTGGACAGCAGCCAAGACAAACCTATCTCAGTTATTCGGGTGGCCCCTCCTTTCCTCCACGATCAGTCAGTGAATGCTTGGTTTACCGACGCTTCTGCAAAGCGAGAAGGAAAAGTGTGGCAATACCGGGCAGTAGCTCTCCACACTGCTACTGATGAACAGATAATAACAGAGGGAGAAGGGAGTGCCCAGGTAGGAGAATTAATTGCAGTATGGAGTGTTTTCCAGCACGAAGCACAAACCACTCCCCCTGTCCACATATACACTGATTCCTATGCAGTGTTTAAGGGATGTATTGAATGGCTCCCTTTCTGGGACCAAAATGAGTGGGAGGTTAGCCTCCAATGCCCTAGGGAAGGAGCATCGGATAAATACTCACTGGATAATTCCATCATTCTAATTTGCTGTCTGGTTTTAATTTTTGCCTCAGAGAGGCAAGTTCTGGTTTATTCTTGCAGAAGAACTCCGAGGGACACCAAGAATAACATGAATCACTTAATTGGATTGGTAGTACTTTTCTGCATCTTACCACTAACCTGTAACCAAAAGAATACAGAATGGCCATGGTCCCAAGCTACCATCAAGCATACTAGCACTCTAGGACACTATCCCAAAGACCGTCTCCCAAACTTAGCCACTGTAGTATGGTGGTACAAGGGGATAACATCCCAATAAGATGCAGATTGATCACTGAATCCCACATTGAAACCACAAACAGTTATGGAGCTGGACCACATGACCCTATTTTGTTATGTAAAAATTAAAACCTAGATTGTTGGCTAAATTTGACTGCTGTACAGCACGCCCATAAAGTTATGTGTGGTAAAAATAACACTAAATATTGGGGAGAACTCAAAATAGATGTTGTAATACCTACTACCCAACCAACTGTTGTGCTTAGCCCAAAAACCTTTGGAATAGGACCATATGTAATCAGGAATACAGGCCAACAACAAATGTTGTTTAACCCGACATGGTCTCTCAAACGAGTTGAATTGCTGATGCAAAACAATGTTTCGGACATTCAGCCAGCTTGCTCACCCTTCCTAAAGGCTTCTTACGAGGGATGGACAACCTGGCTGCAAAAACGAACTCTTTCCACGGGAAGAACACGGAGAGACCTAACCGGTGTTTTGGGAACAGGATTGGGAGTTTTAAATAGTATCGATTCAGAGGTAATAATGAACAAATTGGCTACCTTAATTAGTGATTTGGCTAACTTACAACAGCCCTTGTGATCATTTTTATTGGCTCTGGGGACTAACCAGTGGCTGTTGTCAAATATATTATCAAAGTGGGAAAAGGTAAATGTAAAGGATCATGAATTGATTGTAGATGCACTTGGGGTGATACAGAATAACCTCTCTTTGGCTCTCAGCTGTATCCAGGCTCAAGTATGGATGCAGTCGGTAGCCGCCTCAATTATAAGAGAAGGTGAAGAAGGCACTCTCCCTACTGAAATTAGGAAAATAATTTGGGACAGTGCTACTGATTTTGAGAAGAAACTCCAATCCTGGTGGAACCTGGTAAACTTTACCTATGACCCCATCACAAACACAGCTACAACCTTTGTGCTTACTATATATAATGCTACCATATACCCAATTTATCCCATCATTGCATTAGGGTTGAACCACAACGGAGCTATACTCTATCCTTTTGAGCATAGAGTATGGGCCCGAAAGGTGGATGAAAAATGGCAAACTGTCAATTTGGAATCTTGCATTGTGCGAGAACAACAAGGATTTATCTGTGAAGGCAACGCAATTGAGGCTCAAGATATTTGTTTAGATACTGAACAAAATATTTGTCATTTTGAGATTCATCCTAATGAAAACCCTGAAACAGTACTCATATACATTGACAAAGGCTGTGTATGTCTGAGGACTGTTTGTGATTTTTTATCCGTGGACAAGGTAATTGTAGAGACTAAAAATCATTCAAATTTTTGTGTTTGTAATTTTACTGAGATTATCGGGTGTGACTTTTCTTATTCGGCCCCGGTCACATCTCACCAACTTTTGCAATCTAATTACACGTTGATTCATGAATTGCTGCCTACACCCATTGGAATGAATCTCACTTTGGTAAAGCAATTACTACAACACAAAGATTTGATTGAGATTTTGGAAAAAAAATTAGGGAAAACGGACAGAAAACCTTAATAACTGTTCATCACAATGTAAAAGAAATACACCGAGTTTTGGAAAGAGTGCAAAAGGATGCAGAACATAGATGGTGGGACACACTTTTCGGATGGTCGCCTACTGCTACAGGCATCCTGAACAAGTTGTGTCACCCCATCGTGGTTCTCTTGATATTGGTTTTGATCAGTTTGGTTTTGTCAGCAGTATTGTATGTCATAACCTGGAGAATGATGAATCGGTTAACACGTTTGATGTCTGTATTGAACACACACAATATGTTTGATGTCCCATCCAATGTGGATATCCCCAAAACAATTGATGTTTTAAAATCTCATTAATTTTTTTTTTTATATTAATAGCTTTGATTGTAATTATTTTATAAATTTAATTTTGTAGATTGTTTGATCACTGTTATTTCCTTTCTTTCTTCTCTCTCTCTCTGTCTCTCTCCCTTTCTTTTGATTTCTTTCTTCCTCTTCTACTATGCTACTACCGTGCGATCCCGATGTCCTGACGACCATGTTGAGCCACGGGGTGGTGTAAGAGTCGGTCAGAAGATCAGCATTGTCTCAACATTGTCATCAGGGACATGGACAGTGAGGTACCCGACAACGGCCTGTTTGGAGCGCAGCTGCCGACCCCTGGAATGGAATGTGGTGCAAAGGCTCCTGAATGCAGAACTGTGTGGCACAGCCAGTGCTGTGCTGTTCTCCTGAGTACTGAACCGTGTGGTGCAGGCAGTGCAGTGCTGTTCTTTGGTGCCTGAGCCGTGCAGTACAAAGAGTGTTGTGCTATTGTTCGGTACCTGGGCCTAGCCAGAGCAGTTAGTGGTAATTGCATAGCCATTGTCAAAAAGATGGATCGTGACTGTTGCCATAACACCGATGAAGAAATCATGAACCTCAGATGAACTTTGCTTCATTATAATACCAAAACACACCTCCTGGTTGAAGGTTACCCGCCTCTGAGACTGACCACACCTCGGACACTCCCCCCCGCGCACGCGCGATGGCCTTGCTCGAGAGGGGTGGAGATATGATAATTGAATTCTGAGAAGGGCGGAGACCCCCGAGGCAGAGGTGGAGCAAGGTGTGTTACTAAGCATAAAAGATTACTTCTGGACAACGAAAATTGAAGCTTCCCCACCAAGGACCACGACGATCGACGACGCAGCATCAGCTGGACCCGGGACCGTTAGGACGTCGTGAGATCAGCGGTGGTAGCTATAACCTCTCTCCCTCTTCTCTCTAAAACTTAACTTTACTTTTCTCCTTTCTTTCACCCATCTCTAACTATCGCGTGCCTCTTCACAGGCAACCCAATAAAGTTTCACTGTTTGATTACTGTTATCCCCTTTGGTGTTGGTCACCTTAATTTTGCACTTTCGAGATCGTAGCAAACGAATCATCACGAGTCCACCGAGTGGACCGTGACATTAAACTGGCGTCACGGACAGGATCCTGAGAGACAGGGGGGTGCAGGCTGTGTGTGGTCTGTAACAGGGGAAGAACTTTTCGCTCCAGCCGCACCTGGCCCTACACCCGAAAGGGTGAGAGGTGTCCAGAAAGCAAGGGGGGTGATTTGAGATTCCCGCACACCACACACGCCTCGGTGTATTGCACCCCAAACTCGAATTGAAGGCTCTGTCTATCAGGATCAAGTGCAAGGATCTCTTAGTGCAAAAGGGGGAACTGCCCTCAATAAATGAGGTCGACTACCTGGGGAAGTGAAAGGGACAAACTGAGAAAGTCTGCAACTAAGTTTAACCTCCCCGTGGTAGATCTTGGTCCCTTCAGCCACTCGGGGAAGAGAAGGGCGACGCAGCAGCTGTTGCGTCTGTGGTGTAACTAAGTTTTCCTCCCCGAAGTGAGTTCAGCCCCTTCGTAATAAGAATGACTGAAAAAGATGTTTATCAAAACCCTCCATTAGTAAAAAATCTTGACTCGTTCTATGCACTCTTGGCAAAGTATGGAGCTCGACCCTCCCCGCCCGGGGAAGAGTGGGCTCGAGACAATTGGGCAAATTTACAGAGTGTAACAGACCGAGTGATTTCCATACATAATGAGGCTAGATTACGGTCAGGTAAAGGCAAAGCGATAATCTGTGCAGTCCTTGGAGCCAGCCTGGTCGCAGCAATTGAAGACCGCTCTAAGCGGCGTAGCCATGAAAAACAAATCATAGAATCCCTTGAAAATTTGGTACAACTTTTGCAGAAAACAATCTCCAACCTGGAAGATCAATTAGTAGAAAAGGAGAAAGCAGTTTGCTTGTTCAAGCAGCAGACAGAGGAAAAGGAGGAAGAAAACCGCTGTCTAAAAGATGCCCTAAGAGAAGAATTTTCAAAGTCTGCTGAATCACTGAGTGAGATAGAAATGATGATGGAAGAGGTAGGTGTTCGGCAAATAAGTCAAATATACCCTCAAAAGGAACTAAAGGAAGCAAAGAAACGCTTCAGGGAGAACCCCCGAGTTAGACCTTTGATTAAAGCAGAATATGCTTATATAAATGATGAGGATAACGACCCACATATTACAACCAAAGAGATACCATATACTCCCACCGAATTGGCCAAGATGAAAAGAGAGTATGGGCGCCTTCCCAAAGAATCCGAAACAGAGTATGTATGGCGCGTATCTCTAACCGGAGGGGACCAAATTCAGTTAAATGAAAAGGAGGCAAGTGGTTACTGGGGTCACGGTGTCTTTTTAACAACAGGGGATAGACGTGCCCCATGGTCCCTAACCCAGCGGGCTGCTTATTGGGCCGGAGGGTTGAACCCTTTAGACAGGGGGGATCCCCTGGCAATCACAGGCACAATAGATCAATTGCTAGAAAGTGTGCACAAAGCAGCCTGCCTGCAAATGATACATGAAAGGAAATTAGTCCCTGGATGTGAATCCCCGATGATGTTGTCTGTGAATCCTGAAATCATGACTCCTTTAATAAGGGGGCTCCCAGAGTCACTCAGATCTACCGGGATTGATCTCCAAAGAACCATAGCATCTTTGGACCCGGTAGAAAAGCTGGAGAGCTTTATAAATGGCAGGAGAGATGAAACCAATACTGGCTCAGATTCACCTTTCAATCATAGCTCAACTCCTTCCCGTTCAAAACATAAAAAGAGGTGGACATGGGGAGATGTAGCTCAGGAATTGATAGATTATAGCAGGAAATATGGTCCTGTGAGGACTCTGGAGGAAAAATCAAAAGGGATCCGTCAAATAGGAGCTAGAGATCTACCCCTTTCCGTTAGCAAGACTGCAACCTCTTCCACTGACCATGCTGCTGTTGCTGACTACTCCCACTCTAAAACAGGAGGAGGACAGCCCCTGACTCGACAACAGTGGTGGGCTTTGGGAATTAAAAAGGGAGTTCCCAGGGATATAATGGATGGTTTACCCCTTAATAAGCTGAGTAAACTAATATCAAGGTGGTATGGTCCGAAACAACACCCACAGCACTCACTGACAAATACAGAAACCTCTCCTGTCACGCCCACGGCCCCCCCTGCGGAGAACACGGGCGACGGGAAAAGTCAACAGGGAAACTAGAACCTCCGTTCCTTAGCAGTGGGCGGGGGAACGGAGGATGGATTTATATCCGACAGCTCACTAAAACTAATAGAGGAGATTTATTGATTACAGCTATTGTAGGACCTAAGCGCGCACCCGTAACTTTTTTAATTGACACCGGGGCTCAGATCTCTGCCCTGACTGAGGAAGATGCACGGAGGTGTGGGGTGATTCCCTCTAAGCAAAACGTTTGTGTCCTGAATGCTTTAGGGTCAACAGAGGTTATGAACGTTGCTCCGGTTAGGCTGATGCTACCGGGAGAGGAAAGCACGGTCACTATTTACATGGTGGTTGGAAACATTCCAACCAACTTGTTAGGAATAGATGCCCTTAAAGGAAGGGGGTGGGAGGATTCAGAAGGATTGTTGTGGACTTTCGGGACACCGCAACTGAACATCAGGCTGCTTCAAACTGCACCTCCTCTGCCGCTTAGCAAAATAACCAATGTCAAACAATACCCCCTCCCCCCTGGGAGCAAAGGAAGGTATCAAACCAGTCATGCAGGAGATGCGGGAACAAGGAGTGGTGATAAATACCCATTCTCCTTTTAACTCGCCGGTGTGGCCAGTGAAAAAACCTAATGGGAAGTGGAGGCTCACTATAGATTTTCGAAGGCTGAATGCTAACACAGAGCCCCTAACTGCCGCGGTCCCTAACATGGCTGAACTGGTAATAACAATTCAGGAGAAAGCTCATCCAATTATGGCAACCATAGATGTTAAAGATATGTTTTTCATGATACCTTTGCGACCAGAAGACAGAGATCGTTTTGCTTTTACGTGGGAGGGACAACAATTCACCTTTACCCGGCTGCCTCAGGGATACAAACATTCCCCTACACTTGCTCACCATGCTTTGGCCCAAGAACTGGAGAAAATACCAAAAGCCAAAGGCGTAGCTGTTTATCAGTATATTGATGATATTCTTGTGGGGGGAGATAAAGAAGAGGAGGTAGGGATGACCCAACAGAACATCATCTCCCATTTGGAGAACCTGGGTTTGCAAATTCCCCCAGAAAAGGTCCAAAAGCCATCACAAGAAGTAAAGTTTTTGGGGATTTGGTGGAAAGGGGGAATGACATGTATCCCCCCAGACACTCTCACTTCCCTAGATCAGATTAAAATGCCTGAATCAAAAAAGGATTTGCAGCATGCTTTAGGGCTATTGGTATTCTGGAGAAAACATATCCCAGACTTTTCCATCATTGCCAGACCTCTTTATGATTTACTGAAGAAAAGGGCCAAATGGGAATGGACTGTTTCTCAGGAAGAAGCAATGCAATTGTTAATTTTTGAGGCAACAGCTCACCAGGCTCTTGGCCCTATTCACCCTTCAGACCCCTTTCAGGTAGAATGGGGGTTTGCCACTACAGGATTGTCAGTACACATTTGGCAGCGTGGTCCTGAGGGCCCAACCCGCCCCGTAGGATTTTATTCCCGTGGCTTTAAGGATGCCGAGAAGAGATATACTGCATGGGAGAAAGGTTTGTTTGTGGTTAGCCTGGCTCTCATAGAAGTGGAGAAAATCACACGTCAACAACCAATTGTGCTAAGAGGCCCGTTCAAAGTTATAAAAGCAGTCTCTAACGGGACCCCCCCTCCTGATGGGGTAGCCCAGAGAGCCTCGGTACGAAAGTGGTATGCTCAAATTGAACACTACTGTAACCTTTTTTCAGTGACTGAAGGAGCTCTGAAAAACTTAGCTATCCAAGAAACAGAGAGACTGGACAGCAGCCAAGACAAACCTATCTCAGTTATTCGGGTGGCCCCTCCTTTCCTCCACGATCAGTCAGTGAATGCTTGGTTTACCGACGCTTCTGCAAAGCGAGAAGGAAAAGTGTGGCAATACCGGGCAGTAGCTCTCCACACTGCTACTGATGAACAGATAATAACAGAGGGAGAAGGGAGTGCCCAGGTAGGAGAATTAATTGCAGTATGGAGTGTTTTCAAGCGTGAAGCACAAACCACTTCCCCAGTCCACATATATACTGATTCTTATGCAGTGTTTAAGGGATGTACTGAATGGCTCCCTTTCTGGGAGCAAAATGAATGGGAGGTTAACAGAATTCCAGTATGGCAAAAGGACAAGTGGCAAGAAATCTTGAGCATTGCCAGCCAAGGGAACTTTGCTGTGGGATGGGTAGCTTCTCATCAAGTAGATGGGGGCTCAGCAGGAGAATGGAACAACAAAGCTGATGAATTAGCAAGACTAGCTCCTGTACAAAAGGACCAGATCACAGAAGACTGGGAACGTCTGTTAGAATGGTTGCATATAAAACGAAAACATACGGGAGCTAAAGATCTGTATCGTGAAGCCCTTGCTCGAGGTTGGCCTGTCACCAGGGAAATGTGTAAAACTTGCATATCAGCCTGCGAACAGTGTTGTACACGGCTCGAAAGACACCCCTTAGAGGATGACCCCCTGCATTTAAGAGAGGGTAAAGGCTTGTGGGATGCCTGGCAGGTAGATTATATCGGCCCCTTTAAGAAATCAGGAGGAAAACGTTTTGTGCTGGTGGGAGTGGAAATAACATCAGGGCTAGTCCAAGCCGAAGCTTTTAACAAAGCTACAGGAGAAAAAACAGTGAAAGCACTGTGTGAATGGTTTGGAATTTTTCCAAAACCACAAGAAATACAATCTGACAATGGCTCCCACTTCACTGCCAAAATCGTACAGGATTGGGCACGAAGCGAAGGAATTAAATGGGTCTTCCACACTCCATACTATCCACAGGCCAATGGAATTGTAGAAAGGACAAATGGTCTCTTAAAACGACTTTTGAAGCCACAGGAGGGAAATTGGGATGTCCGTCTATGGGAAGCTATCAAAGGTGTAAATGATAGATGGGGGGTAAATGGATGCCCTAAAATTACTGCATTTTGCCCGAAGGCACCCTCCCTAGTTCCCTCATTAAAGGGACCAGATAATTCCAGGAACCCAGCACACTTCCCTGGACAACCTGTCCTAGTAGAGCTTCCCACCGTGGGAAGTGTACCATTAGTACTAAAAACCCCACTGAATATACACTCATGGGTAGCATCTGATGCTGTAGGGAAGGAACATCGGATAAATACTCGCTGGATAATTCCATCATTCTAGTTTTCTGTCCAGTATTAATTTCTCTTGCCTTGGAGAGGCAAGTCCTGTTGCTTTCTTGTTGCAGAAGAACTCCGAGGGACACCAAGAATAACATGAACCATGAATCACTTAATTGGATTGGTAGTATTTCTCTGCATCTTACCCCTAGCCCGTAACCAAAAGAATACAGAATGGCCTTGGACAGATGCCTATTTTGGGCATACAGGCGTCATGGGAAAAAATCCATTGGGGATGAATTTGGCAACCGTCATAATATATGACAACATGACATTTCGATCAGACAAATGGGAAATGACAAATTCGATCCATACCTGGACAGTTGAAAGAGGAAAAGAGATACAGATCGGTTGTAAAATCTTCAATGCAAGTGATGCAAAAGATCCGCCTCCCCTGACTCAAATCACCATCAAGGAAATTTCCAACGGAAAAATGGGATCCAGAATAGGCCAAACCCATTGTGCGGCTGAGGTTTGTTGGTATGCGTTTACTGCAATCCGACCAGTATTCATTATTTGTTTAGGAGGAACCAGATTAAAGAACCGAGCTGTATCTTTTAAATTTAGATTAAATATAACACAGGAGGAAACCACAGCCGCTCCTGTTCATACTGTTCCTACTCAGGTTGCTACTTCAAATCACATAGAACTGGAACAATTAAGAGCACCATATGTGTATCCGATAGGACCATATGTAATCAGGAATACAGGCCAACAACAAATGTTGTTTAACCCGGCATGGTCTCTCAAACGAGTTGAATTGCTGATGCAAAACAATGTTTCGGACATTCAGCCAGCTTGCTCACCCTTCCTAAAGGCTTCCTACGAGGGATGGACAACCTGGCTGCAAAAACGAACTCTTTCCACGGGAAGAACACGGAGAGACCTAACCGGTGTTTTGGGAACAGGATTGGGAGTTTTAAATAGTATCGATTCAGAGGTAATAATGAACAAATTGGCTACCTTAATTAGTGATTTGGCTAACTTACAACAGCCTTTGCGATCATCTTTATTGGCTCTGGGGACTAACCAGTGGCTGTTGTCAAATATATTACCAAAGTGGGAAAAGGTAAATGTAAAGGATCATGAATTGATTGTAGATGCACTTGGGGTGATACAGAATAACCTCTCTTTGGCTCTCAGCTGTATCCAGGCTCAAGTATGGATGCAGTCGGTAGCCGCCTCAATTATAAGAGAAGGTGAAGAAGGCACTCTCCCTACTGAAATTAGGAAAATAATTTGGGACAGTGCCACTGATTTTGAGAAGAAACTCCAATCCTGGTGGAACCTGGTAAACTTTACCTATGACCCCATCACAAACACAGCTACAACCTTTGTGCTTACTATATATAATGCTACCATATACCCAATTTATCCCATCATTGCATTAGGGTTGAACCACAACGGAGCTATACTCTATCCTTTTGAGCATAGAGTATGGGCCCGAAAGGTGGATGAAAAATGGCAAACTGTCAATTTGGAATCTTGCATTGTGCGAGAACAACAAGGATTTATCTGTGAAGGCAACGCAATTGAGGCTCAAGATGTTTGTTTAGATACTGAACAAAATATTTGTCATTTTGAGATTCATCCTAATGAAAACCCTGAAACAGTACTCATATACATTGACAAAGGCTGTGTATGTCTGAGGACTGTTTGTGATTTTTTATCCGTGGACAAGGTAATTGTAGAGACTAAAAATCATTCAAATTTTTGTGTTTGTAATTTTACTGAGATTATCGGGTGTGACTTTTCTTATTCGGCCCCGGTCACATCTCACCAACTTTTGCAATCTAATTACACGTTGATTCATGAATTGCTGCCTACACCCATTGGAATGAATCTCACTTTGGTAAAGCAATTACTACAACACAAAGATTTGATTGAGATTTTGGAAAAAATTAGGGAAAACGGACAAAAAACCTTAATAACTGTTCATCACAATGTGAAAGAAATACACCGAATTTTGGAAAGAGTGCAAAAGGATGCAGAACATAGATGGTGGGACACACTTTTTGGATGGTCGCCTACCGCTACAGGCATCCTGAACAAGTTGTGTCACCCCATCGTGGTTCTCTTGATATTGTCAGCAGTATTGTATGTCATAACCTGGAGAATGATGAATCGGTTAACACGTTTGATGTCTGTATTGAACACACACAATATGTTTGATGTCCCATCCAATGTGGATATCCCCAAAACAATTGATGTTTTAAAATTTCATTAATTTTTTTATATTAATAGTTTTGATTGTAATTATTTTATAAATTTAATTTTGTAGATTGTTTGATCACTGTTATTTCCTTTCTTTCTTCTCTCTCTCTCTGTCTCTCTCCCTTTCTTTTGATTTCTTTCTTCCTCTTCTACTATGCTACTACCGTGCGATCCCGATGTCCTGACGACCATGTTGAGCCACGGGGTGGTGTAAGAGTCGGTCAGAAGATCAGCATTGTCTCAACATTGTCATCAGGGACATGGACAGTGAGGTACCCGACAACGGCCTGTTTGGAGCGCAGCTGCCGACCCCTGGAATGGAATGTGGTGCAAAGGCTCCTGAATGCAGAACTGTGTGGCACAGCCAGTGCTGTGCTGTTCTCCTGAGTACTGAACCGTGTGGTGCAGGCAGTGCAGTGCTGTTCTTTGGTGCCTGAGCCGTGCAGTACAAAGAGTGTTGTGCTATTGTTCGGTACCTGGGCCTAGCCAGAGCAGTTAGTGGTAATTGCATAGCCATTGTCAAAAAGATGGATCGTGACTGTTGCCATAACACCGATGAAGAAATCATGAACCTCAGATGAACTTTGCTTCATTATAATACCAAAACACACCTCCTGGTTGAAGGTTACCCGCCTCTGAGACTGACCACACCTCGGACACTCCCCCCCGCGCACGCGCGATGGCCTTGCTCGAGAGGGGTGGAGATATGATAATTGAATTCTGAGAAGGGCGGAGACCCCCGAGGCAGAGGTGGAGCAAGGTGTGTTACTAAGCATAAAAGATTACTTCTGGACAACGAAAATTGGAAGCTTCCCCACCAAGGACCACGACGATCGACGACGCAGCATCAGCTGGACCCGGGACCGTTAGGACGTCGTGAGATCAGCGGTGGTAGCTATAACCTCTCTCCCTCTTCTCTCTAAAACTTAACTTTACTTTTCTCCTTTCTTTCACCCATCTCTAACTATCGCGTGCCTCTTCACAGGCAACCCAATAAAGTTTCACTGTTTGATTATTGTTATCCCCTTTGGTGTTGGTCACCTTAATTTTGCACTTTCGAGATCGTAGCAAACGAATCATCACGAGTCCACCGAGTGGACCGTGACACATGGCCCCCATAGTGACATGGCCTCAACTGACCTGCTGCCCACTGTGACATACCCCTCACAGTGACATGGCAACCAGTGCCCTGTTGCTCCTGTGACATGGCCACCACTGACCTGGTGCACACTGTGACATGACCTAACAGTGACATGGCCACCACTGACCTGCTCCCCACTGTGACATGGCCCATACAGTAACATGATCACTACTGACATGCTGCCCACTGTCACATGGCCCCACAGTGACGTGGCCACCACTGACGTGCTGCCCACTGTGACTGGCCACCACAGTGACATGGCCACCATTGACCCGCTGACCACTGTGACATGGCCCCCATAGTGACATGGCCACAACTACACATGATGCCCACTGTGACATAGCCCCCACAGTGACATGGCAACCAGTGGCCTGCTGCTCACTGTGACATGGCCACCACTGACCTGCTGCACACTGTGACATGACCTCACTGTGACATGGCAACCACTGACCTGCTGACCACTGTGACATGACCTCCACAGTGAAATGGCCACCACTGACCTGCTGCCCACTGTGACATGGACCCCATAGTGACATGGCCACCACTGACCTGCTGCCCACTGTGACATGGCCCCCATAGAGACATGGCCACAACTGACCTGCTGCCCACTGTGACATAGCCCCCACAGTGACATGGCAACCAGTGGCATGCTGCTCACTGTGACATGGCCACCACTGACCTTCTGCACACTGTGACATGACCTCACAGTGACATGGCCACCAGTGAACTGCTGACCACTGTGACATGGCCCCCACAGTGACATGGCCACCACTGACCCGCTGACCACTGTGACATGGCCCCCACAGTGACATGGCCACCACTGACCTGCTGCCCACTGTGACATGGACCCCATAGTGACATGGCCACCACTGACCTGCTGCCCACTGTGACATGGCCCCCATAGTGACATGGCCACAACTGACCTGCTGCCCACTGTGACATAGCCCCCACAGTGACATGGCAACCAGTGGCCTGCTGTTCACTGTGACATGTCCACCACTGACCTTCTGCACACTGTGACATGACCTCACAGTGACATGGCCACCAGTGACCCGATGACCACTGTGACATGGCCCCCACAGTGACATGGCCACCACTAACCTGCTGCCCACTGTGACTGGCCACCACAGTGACATGGCCACCAGTGGACTGTTGCTCATTGTCACATGGCCACAACTGATCTGCTGCCCACTGTGACATGACCTCACAGTGACATGGCCACCACTGACCCGCTGACCACTGTGACATGGCCCCCACAGTGACATGGCCAGCACTGACCCGCTGACCACTGTGACATGGCCCCCAGAGTGACATGGCCACCAGTGACCCGCTGACCACTGTGACATGGCCCCCACAGTGACATGGCCACCACTGACTCGCTGACCACTGTGACATGGCCCCCATAGTGACATGGCCACCACTGACCCGCTGACCACTGTGACATGGCCCCCACAGTGACATGGCCACCACTGACCTGCTGCCCACTGTGACATGGCCCCCATAGTGACATGGCCACCACTGACCTGCTGCCCACTGTGACATGCCCCCCATAGTGACATGGCCACCACTGACCTGCTGCCCACTGTGACATGGTCCCCATAGTGACATGGCCACAACTGACCTGCTGCACACTGTGACATACCCCCCACAGTGACATGGCAACCATTGGCCTGTTGCTCCTGTGACATGGCCACCAGTGACCTGCTGCACATTGTGACATGACCTCACAGTGACATGGCCACCACTGACCCGCTGACCACTGTGACATGGCCCCCACAGTGACAAGGCCGCCACTGACCCGCTGACCACTGTGACATGGCCCCCACAGTGACATGGCCACCACTGACCTGCTGCCCACTGTGACATGGCCCCCATAGTGACAAGGCAACCAGTGGCCTGTTGCTCCTGTGACATGGCCACCACTGATCTGCTGCCCACTGTGACATGACCTCACAGTGACATGACCACCACTGACCCGCTGACCACTGTGACATGGCCCCCACAGTGACAAGGCCGCCACTGACCCGCTGACCACTGTGACATGGCCCCCACAGTGATAAGGCCACCACTGACCTGCTGCACACTGTGACATGGCCGCAACAGTGACATGGCCACCACTGACCTGCTGCCCACTGTGACATGGCCCCCATAGTGACATGGCCACCACTGACCTGCTGCCCACTGTGACATGGCCCCCATAGTGACATGGCCACCACTGACCTGCTGCCCACTGTGACATGGCCTCCACTGTGACATGGCCACAACTGACCTGCTGCCCTTTGTGACATACACCCCAGAGTGACCTGGCAACCAGTGGCCTGTTGCTCACTGTGACATGGCCACCACTAACCTTCTCCCCACTGTGACATGTCCCATAAAGTAACTTGACCACTACTGTCATGCTGCCCACTGTCACATGGCCCCATAGTGACGTGGCCACCACTGACCTGCTGCCCACTGTGACTGGGCACCACAGTGACATGGCCACCAGAGGACTGTTGCTCATTGTGACATGGCCACCACTGACCTGCTGCCCACTGTGACATGGCCCCCTAAGTGATATGACCACCACTGACCTGCTGCCCTCTGTGACATGGCCCCCATAGTGACATGGCCACAACTGATCTGCTGCCCACTGTGACGTGACCACACAGTGACCTGGCCACCACTGACCCGCTGACACTTGTGACATGGCCTCCACAGTGACATGGCCACCACTGACCCGCTGACCACTGTGACATGGCCCCCACAGTGACATGGCCACCACTGACCTGCTGCCCACAGTGACATGGCCCCCATAGTGACATGGCCACCACTGACCTGCTCCCCACTGTGACATGACCTCACAGTGACATGGCCACCACTGACCCGCTGCCCACTGTGACATGGCCCCCATAGTGACATGGCCACCACTGGCCTGCTGCCCACTGTGACATAGCCCCCATAATGACATGGCCACCACTGACCTGCTGCCCACTGTGACATGGCCCCCATAGTGACATGGCCACCACAAACCTGCTGCCCACTGTGACATGGCCCCCACAGTGACATGACAACCAGTGGCCTGTTGCTCACTGTGACATGGCCACCGCTGACCTGCTGCACACTGTGACATGACCTCACAGTGACATGGCCACCACTGACCTTCTCCCCACTGTGACATGTCCCTTACAGTAACTTGACCACTATTGTCATGCTGCCCACTGTCACATGGCCCCACAGTGACGTGGCCACCACTGACCTGCTGCCCACTGTGACTGGCCACCACAGTGACATGGCCACCAGTGGACTGTTGCTCATTGTGACATGGCCACAACTGATCTGCTGCACACTGTGACATGACCTCACAGTGACATGGCCCCCACTTACCCGCTGACCACTGTGACATGGCCCCCACAGTGACAAGGCCACCACTGACACGCTGACCACTGTGACATGGCCGCAACAGTGACATGGCCACCACTGACCTGCTGCCCACTGTGACATGGCCCCCATAGTGACATGGCCACCACTGACCTGCTGCCGACTGTGACATAGCCCCCATAGTGACATGGCCACCACTGACCTGCTGCCCACTGTGACATGGCCCCCATAGTGACATGGCCACCACTGACCTGCTGCCCACTGTGACATGGCCTCCACAGTGACATGGCCACAACTGACCTGCTGCCCACTGTGACATACCCCCCACAGTGACATGGCAACCAGTGGCCTGTTGCTCACTGTGACATGGCCACCACTAACCTTCTCCCCACTGTGACATGTCCCATAAAGTAACTTGACCACTACTGGCATGCTGCCCACTGTCACATGGCCCCACAGTGTACGTGGCCACCACTGACCTGCTCCCCACTGTGACATGTCCCATACAGTAACATGATCACTACTGACATGCTGCCCACTGTCACATGGCCCCACAGTGACGTGGCCACCACTGACCTGCTGCTCACTGTGTCTGGCCACCACAGTGACATGGCCACAAGTGGACTGTTGCTCATTGTGACATGGCCACAACTGATCTGCTGCCCACTGTGACATGACCTCACAGTGACATGGCCACCACTGACCTGCTCCCCACTGTGACATGGCCCCCATAGTGACATGGCTACAACTGACCTGCTGCCCACTGTGACATAGCCCCCACAGTGACATGGCAACCAGTGGCCTGTTGCTCACTGTGACATGGCCACCACTGACCTGCTCCCCACTGTGACATGACCTATACAGAAACATGATCACTAATGACATGCTGCCCACTGTCACATGGCCCCACAGTGATGAGGCCACCACTAACCTGCTGCCCACTGTGACATGGCCCCCATAGTGACATGGCCACAACTACACCTGCTGCCCACTTTGAAATACCCCCCACAGTGACATGGCAACCAGTGGCCTGCTGCCCACTGTGACATGACCTCACAGTGACATGGCCACCAGTGACCCGCTGACCACTGTGACATGGCCCCCACAGTGACATGGCCACCACTGACCCGCTGACCACTGTGACATGGCCCCCATAGTGACATGGCCACCACTGACCTGCTGCCCACTGTGACTGGCCACCACAGTGACATGGCCACCAGTGGACTGTTGCTCATTGTGACATGGCCACAAATGATCTGCTGCCCACTGTGACATGACCTCACAGTGACATGGCCACCACTGACCCGCTGACCACTGTGACATGGCCCCCACAGTGACATGGCCACCACTGACCCGCTGCCCACTGTGACATGACCTCACAGTGACATGGCCACCGCTGACCTGCTGCCCACTGTGACATGACCTCACAGTGACATGGCCACCACTGACCCGCTGACACCTGTGACATGGACACCACAGTGACATGGCCACCTCTGACCCGCTGACCACTGTGAAATGGCCCCCACAGTGACATGGCCACCAGTGACCCGCTGCCCACTGTGACATGGCCCCCACAGTGACATGGCCACCACTGACCCGCTGACCACTGTGACATGGCCCCCATAGTGACATGGCCACCACTGACCTGCTTCCCACTGTGACATGGCCCCCACAGTGACATGGCCACCACTGACCTGCTGCCCACTGTGACATGGCCCCCATAGTGACATGGCCACCACTGACCTGCTGCCCACTGTGACATGGCCCCCATAGTGACATGGCCACCACTGACCTGCTGCCCACTGTGACATGGCCCCCATAGTGACATGGCCACAACTGACCTGCTGCACACTGTGACATACCCCCCACAGAGACATGGCAACCAGTGGCCTGTTGCTCCTGTGACATGGCCACCACTGATCTGCTGCCCACTGTGACATGACCTCACAGTGACATGGCCACCACTGACCCGCTGACCACTGTGACTTGGCCCCCACAGTGACAAGGCCGCCACTGACCCGCTGACCACTGTGACATGGCCCCCACAGTGACATGGCCACCACTGACCTGCTGCCCACTGTGACATGGCCCCCATAGTGACATGGCCACCACTGACCTGCTGCCCACTGTGACATGGCCCCCATAGTGACATGGCCACCACTGACCTGCTGCCCACTGTGACATGGCCTCCACTGTGACATGGCCACAACTGACCTGCTTCCCACTGTGACATACCCCCCACAGTGACATGGCAACCAGTGGCCTGTTGCTTACTGTGACATGGCCACCACTAACCTTCTCCCCACTGTGACATGTCCCATAAAGTAACTTGACCACTACTGTCATGCTGCCCACTGTCACATGGCCCCATAGTGACGTGGCCACCACTGACCTGCTGCCCACTGTGACTGGGCACCACAGTGACATGGCCACCAGAGGACTGTTGCTCATTGTGACATGGCCACCACTGACCTGCTGCCCACTGTGACATGGCACCAAAGTGATATGGCCACCACTGACCTGCTGCCCTCTGTGACATGGCCCCCATAGTGACATGGCCACAACTGATCTTCTGCCCACTGTGACGTGACCTCACAGTGACATGGCCACCCCTGACACGCTGACCACTGTGACATGGCCCCCACAGTGACATGGCCACCACTGACCTGCTGCCCACTGTGACATGGCCCCCATAGTGACATGGCCACCACTGACCTACTCCCCACTGTGACATGACCTCACAGTGACATGGCCACCACTGACCCGCTGCCCACTGTGACATGGCCCCCATAGTGACATGGCCACCACTGACCTGCTGCCCATTGTGACATGGCTCCCATAGTGACATGGCCACCACAAACCTGCTGCCCACTGTGACATGGCCCCCACAGTGACATGACAACCAGTGGCCTGTTGCTCACTGTGACATGGCCACCGCTGACCTGCTGCACACTGTGACATGACCTCACAGTGACATGGCCACCACTGACCTTCTCCCCACTGTGACATGTCCCTTACAGTAACTTGACCACTACTGTCCTGCTGCCCACTGTCACATGGCGCCACAGTGACGTGCCCACCACTGACCTGCTGCCCACTGTGACTGGCCACCACAGTGACATGGCCACCAGTGGACTGTTGCTCATTGTGACATGGCCACAACTGATCTGCTGCCCACTGTGACATGACCTCACAGTGACATGGCCCCCACTGACCCGCTGACCACTGTGACATGGCCCCAACAGTGACAAGGCCACCACTGACCCGCTGACCACTGTGACATGGCCGCAACAGTGACATGGCCACCACTGACCTGCTGCCCATGGTGACATGGCCCCCATAGTGACATGGCCACCACTGACCTGCTGCCGACTGTGACATAGCCCCCATAGTGACATGGCCACCACTGACCTGCTGCCCACTGTGACATGGCCCCCATAGTGACATGGCCACCACTGACCTGCTGCCCACTGTGACATGGCCTCCACAGTGACATGGCCACAACTGACCTGCTGCCCACTGTGACATACCCCCCACAGTGACATGGCAACCAGTGGCCTGTTGCTCACTGTGACATGGCCACCACTGACCTGCTCCCCACTGTGACATGACCTATACAGTAACATGATCACTACTGACATGCTGCCCACTGTCACATGGCCCCACAGTGACGTGGCCACCACTAACCTGCTGCCCACTGTGACATGGCCCCCATAGTGACATGGCCACAACTACACCTGCTGCCCACTTTGAAATACCCCCCACAGTGACATGGCAACAAGTGGCCTGCTGCACACTGTGACATGACCTCACAGTGACATGGCCACCAGTGACCCGCTGACCACTGTGACATGGCCCCCACAGTGACATGGCCACCACTGACCCGCTGACCACTGTGACATGGCCCCCAGAGTGACATGGCCACCACTGACCTGCTGCCCACTGTGACTGGCCACCACAGTGACATGGCCACCAGTGGACTGTTGCTCATTGTGACATGGCCACAAATGATCTGCTGCCCACTGTGACATGACCTCACAGTGACATGGCCACCACTGACCCGCTGACCACTGTGACATGGCCCCCACAGTGACATGGCCACCAGTGACCCGCTGACCACTGTGACATGGCCCCCACAGTGACATGGCCACCACTGACCCGCTGCCCACTGTGACATGACCTCACAGTGACATGGCCACCGCTGACCTGCTGCCCACTGTGACATGACCTCACAGTGACATGGCCACCACTGACCCGCTGACACCTGTGACATGGCCCCCACAGTGACATGGCCACCTCTGACCCGCTGACCACTGTGAAATGGCCCCCACAGTGACATGGCCACCAGTGACCCGCTGCCCACTGTGACATGGCCCCCACAGTGACATGGCCACCACTGACCCGCTGACCACTGTGACATGGCCCCCATAGTGACATGGCCACCACTGACCTGCTTCCCACTGTGACATGGCCCCCACAGTGACATGGCCACCACTGACCTGCTGCCCACTGTGACATGGCCCCCATAGTGACATGGCCACCACTGACCTGCTGCCCACTGTGACATGGCCCCCAGAGTGACATGGCCACCACTGACCTGCTGCCCACTGTGACATGGCCCCCATAGTGACATGGCCACAACTGACCTGCTGCACACTGTGACATACCCCCCACAGTGACATGGCAACCAGTGGCCTGTTGCTCCTGTGACATGGCCACCACTGATCTGCTGCCCACTGTGACATGACCTCACAGTGACATGGCCACCACTGACCCGCTGACCACTGTGACTTGGCCCCCACAGTGACAAGGCCGCCACTGACCCGCTGACCACTGTGACATGGCCCCCACAGTGACATGGCCACCACTGACCTGCTGCCCACTGTGACATGGCCCCCATAGTGACATGGCCACCACTGACCTGCTGCCCACTGTGACATGGCCCCCATAGTGACATGGCCACCACTGACCTGCTGCCCACTGTGACATGGCCTCCACTGTGACATGGCCACAACTGATCTGCTTCCCACTGTGACATACCCCCCACAGTGACATGGCAACCAGTGGCCTGTTGCTTACTGTGACATGGCCACCACTAACCTTCTCCCCACTGTGACATGTCCCATAAAGTAACTTGACCACTACTGTCATGCTGCCCACTGTCACATGGCCCCATAGTGACGTGGCCACCACTGACCTGCTGCCCACTGTGACTGGGCACCACAGTGACATGGCCACCAGTGGACTGTTGCTCATTGTGACATGGCCACCACTGACCTGCTGCCCACTGTGACATGGCACCAAAGTGATATGGCCACCACTGACCTGCTGCCCTCTGTGACATGGCCCCCATAGTGACATGGCCACAACTGATCTTCTGCCCACTGTGACGTGACCTCACAGTGACATGGCCACCCCTGACACGCTGACCACTGTGACATGGCCCCCACAGTGACATGGCCACCACTGACCTGCTGCCCACTGTGACATGGCCCCCATAGTGACATGGCTACCACTGACCTACTCCCCACTGTGACATGACCTCACAGTGACATGGCCACCACTGACCCGCTGCCCACTGTGACATGGCCCCCATAGTGACATGGCCACCACTGACCTGCTGCCCATTGTGACATGGCTCCCATAGTGACATGGCCACCACAAACCTGCTGCCCACTGTGACATGGCCCCCACAGTGACATGACAACCAGTGGCCTGTTGCTCACTGTGACATGGCCACCGCTGACCTGCTGCACACTGTGACATGACCTCACAGTGACATGGCCACCACTGACCTTCTCCCCACTGTGACATGTCCCTTACAGTAACTTGACCACTACTGTCCTGCTGCCCACTGTCACATGGTGCCACAGTGACGTGCCCACCACTGACCTGCTGCCCACTGTGACTGGCCACCACAGTGACATGGCCACCAGTGGACTGTTGCTCATTGTGACATGGCCACAACTGATCTGCTGCCCACTGTGACATGACCTCACAGTGACATGGCCCCCACTGACCCGCTGACCACTGTGACATGGCCCCAACAGTGACAAGGCCACCACTGACCCGCTGACCACTGTGACATGGCCGCAACAGTGACATGGCCACCACTGACCTGCTGCCCATGGTGACATGGCCCCCATAGTGACATGGCCACCACTGACCTGCTGCCGACTGTGACATAGCCCCCATAGTGACATGGCCACCACTGACCTGCTGCCCACTGTGACATGGCCCCCATAGTGACATGGCCACCACTGACCTGCTGCCCACTGTGACATGGCCTCCACAGTGACATGGCCACAACTGACCTGCTGCCCACTGTGACATACCCCCCACAGTGACATGGCAACCAGTGGCCTGTTGCTCACTGTGACATGGCCACCACTGACCTGCTCCCCACTGTGACATGACCTATACAGTAACATGATCACTACTGACATGCTGCCCACTGTCACATGGCCCCACAGTGACGTGGCCACCACTAACCTGCTGCCCACTGTGACATGGCCCCCATAGTGACATGGCCACAACTACACCTGCTGCCCACTTTGAAATACCCCCCACAGTGACATGGCAACAAGTGGCCTGCTGCACACTGTGACATGACCTCACAGTGACATGGCCACCAGTGACCCGCTGACCACTGTGACATGGCCCCCACAGTGACATGGCCACCACTGACCCGCTGACCACTGTGACATGGCCCCCAGAGTGACATGGCCACCACTGACCTGCTGCCCACTGTGACTGGCCACCACAGTGACATGGCCACCAGTGGACTGTTGCTCATTGTGACATGGCCACAAATGATCTGCTGCCCACTGTGACATGACCTCACAGTGACATGGCCACCACTGACCTGCTGCACACTGTGACATGGCCCCCACAGTGACATGGCCACCAGTGACCCGCTGACCACTGTGACATGGCCCCCACAGTGACATGGCCACCACTGACCCGCTGACCATTGTGACATGGCCCCTACAGTGACATGGCCACCACTGACCTGCTGCAACCTGTGACGTGGCCCCCATAGTGACGTGGCCACCTCTGCCCTGCTGCCCACGGTTACATGGCCCCCACACTGACATGGCCTGCACTGACCCGCTGCCCACTGTGACATGACCTCACAGTGACATGGCCACCACTGACCTGCTGCCCACTGTGACATGACCTCACAGTGACATGGCCACCACTGACCCGCTGACACCTGTGACATGGCCCCCACAGTGACATGGCCACCTCTGACCCGCTGACCACTGTGACATGGCCCCCACAGTGACATGGCCACCAGTGACCCGCTGCCCACTGTGACATGGCCCCCACAGTGACATGGCCACCACTGACCCGCTGACCACTGTGACATGGCCCCCATAGTGACATGGCCACCACTGACCTGCTTCCCACTGTGACGTGGCCCCCATAGTGACGTGGCCACCACTGACCAGCTGCCCACGGTGACATGGCCCCCACACTGACATGGCCTGCACTGACCCGCTGCCCACTGTGACATGGCCCCCATAGTGACATGGCCACAATTGACCTGCTGCCCACTGTGACATACCACCCACAGTGACATGGCATCCAGTGGCCTGTTGCTCACTGTGACATGGCCACCACTAACCTTCTCCCCACTGTGACATGTCCCATAAAGTAACTTGACCACTACTGTCATGCTGCCCACTGTGACATGGCCCCACAGTGACGTGGCCACCACTGACCTGCTGCACACTGTGACATGACCTCACAGTGACATGGCCACCACTGACCTGCTGCCCACTGTGACATGGACCCTATAGTTAACATGGCCACCACTGTACCTGCTAAACACTGTGACATAGCCCCCATAGTGACATGGCCACAACTGACATGCTGACCACTGTGAAATAGCCCCCACAGTGACATGGCAACCAGTGGCCTGCTGCTCACTGTGACATGGCCATCACTGACCTGCTGCACACTCTGACATGACCTCACAGTGACATGGCCACCAGTAACCCGCTTACTACTGTGACATGGCCCCCACAGTGACATGGCCACCACGGACCCGCTGACCATTGTGACATGGCCCCCACAGTGACATGGCCACCACTAACCTGCTGCCCACTGTGACTGGCCACCACAGTGACATGGCCACCAGTGGACTGTTGCTCATTGTGACATGGCCACCACTGACCTGCTGCCCACTGTGACATGGCCCCCACAGTGACATGGCCACCACTGACCTGCTGCCCACTGTGACATGGCCCCCATAGTGACATGGCCACCACTGACCTGCTCCCCACTGTGACATGGCCCCCATAGAGACATGGCCACCACTGACCTGCTCCCCACTGTGACATGGCACATACAGTAACATGATCACTACTGACATGCTGCCCACTGTCACATGGCGCCACAGTGACGTGCCCACCACTGACCTGCTGCCCACTGTGACTGGCCACCACAGTGACATGGCCACCAGAGGACTGTTGCTCATTGTGACATGGCCACAACTGATCTGCTGCACACTGTGACATGACCTCACAGTGACATGGCCAGCACTGACCTGCTGCCCACTGTGACATGGCCCCCATAGTGACATGGCCACCACTGACCTGCTGCCCACTGTGACATAGCCCCCATAATGACATGGCCACCACTGACCTGCTGAGCACTGTGACATAGCCCCCATAGTGACATGGCCACCACAAACCTGCTGCCCACTGTGACATGGCCCCCACACTGACATGGCAACCAGTGGCCTCTTGCTCACTGTGACATGGCCACCACTAACCTTCTCCCCACTATGACATGTCCCATAAAGTAACTTGACCACTACTGTCATGCTGCCCACTGTCACATGGACCCACAGTGACGTGGCCACCACTGACCTGCTGCCCACTGTGACTGGCCACCACAGTGACATGGCCACCAGTGGACTGTTGCTCATTGTGACATGGCCACAACTGATATGCTGCCCACTATGATATGACCTCACAGTGACATGGCCACCACTGCCCGTTAACCACTGTGACATGGCCCCCATAGTGACATGGCCACCACTGACCTGCTGCCCACTGTGACATGGCCCCCATAGTGACATGGCCACAGCTGACCTGCTGCCAACTGTGACATACCCCACACAGTGACATGGCACGCAGTGGCCTGTTGCTCCTGTGACATGGCCACCACTGATCTGCTGCCCACTGCGACATGACCTCACAGTGACATGGCCACCACTGACCCGCTGACCACTGTGACATGGCACCCACAGTGACAAGGCCACCACTGACCCACTGACCACTGTGACATGGCCGCAAGAGTGACATGGCCACCACTGACCTGCTGCCCACTGTGACATGGCCCCCATAGTGACATGGCCACCACTGACATGCTGCCGACTGTGAAATAGCCCCCATAGTGACATGGCCACCACTGACCTGCTGCCCACTGTGACATGGCCCCCATAGTGACATGGCCACCACTGACCTGCTGCCCACTGTGACATGGCCTCCACAGTGACATGGCCACAACTGACCTGCTGCCCACTGTGACATACCCCCCACAGTGACATGGCAACCAGTGGCCTGTTGCTCACTGTGAAATGGCCACCACTAAACTTCTCCCCACTGTGACATGTCCCATAAAGTAACTTGACCACTACTGTCATGCTGCCCACTGTCACATGGCCCCACAGTGACGTGGCCACCACTGACCTGCTGCCCACTGTGACTGGCCACCACAGTGACCAGGCCACCAGTGGACTATTGCTCATTGTGACATGGCCACCACTAACCTGCTGCACACTGTGACATGGCCCCCATAGTAACATGGCCACCACTGACCTGCTGCCCTCTGTGACATGGCCCCCATAGTGACATGGCCACCAGTAACCCGCTTACTACTGTGACATGGCCCCCACATTGACATGGCCACCACGGACCCGCTGACCACTGTGACATGGCCCCCACAGTGACATGGCCACCACTAACCTGCTGCCCACTGTGACTGGCCACCACAGTGACATGGCCACCAGTGGACTGTTGCTCATTTTGACATGGCCACCACTGACCTGCTGCCCACTGTGACATGGCCCCCATAGTCACATGGCCACCACTGACCTGCTGCACACTGTGACATGGCCTCCACAGTGACATGGCCACAACTGACCTGCTGCCCACTGTGACATACCCCCCACAGTGACATGGCAACCAGTGGCCTGTTGCTCACTCTGACATGGCCACCACTAATCTTCTCCCCACTGTGACATGTCCCATAAAGTAACTTGACCACTACTGGCATGCTGCACACTGTCACATGGCCCCACAGTGACGTGGCCACCACTGACCTGCTCCCCACTGTGACATGTCCCATACAGTAACATGATCACTACTGACATGCTGCCCACTGTCACATGGCCCCACAGTGACGTGGCAACCACTGACCTGCTGCCCACTGTGACTGGCCACCACAGTGACATGGCCACCAGTGGACTGTTGCTCATTGTGACATGGCCACAACTGATCTGCTGCCCACTTTGACATGACCTCACAGTGACATGGCCACCACTGACCTGCTCCCCACTGTGACATGGCCCCCATAGTGACATGGCTACAACTGACCTGCTGCCCACTGTGACATAGCCCCCACAGTGACATGGCAACCAGTGGCCTGTTGCTCACTGTGACATGGCCACCACTGACCTGCTCCCCACTGTGACATGACCTATACAGTAACATGATCACTACTGACATGCTGCCCAATGTCACATGGCCCCACAGTGACGTGGCCACCACTAACCTGCTGCCCACTGTGACATGGCCCCCATAGTGACATGGCCACAACTACACCTGCTGCCCACTTTGAAATACCCCCCACAGTGACATGGCAACCAGTGGCCTGCTGCACACTGTGACATGACCTCACAGTGACATGGCCACCAGTGACCCGCTGACCACTGTGACATGGCCCCCACAGTGACATGGCCACCACTGATCCCCTGACCACTGTGACATGGCCCCCAGAGTGACATGGCCACCACTAACCTGCTGCCCACTGTGACTGGCCACCACAGTGACATGGCCACCAGTGGACTGTTGCTCATTGTGACATGGCCACAAATGATCTGCTGCCCACTGTGACATGACCTCACAGTGACATGGCCACCACTGACCCGCTGACCACTGTGACATGGCCCCCACAGTGACATGGCCACCAGTGACACGCTGACCACTGTGACATGGCCCCCACAGTGACATGGCCACCACTGACCCGCTGACCATTGTGACATGGCCCCTACAGTGACATGGCCACCACTGACCTGCTGCAACCTGTGACGTGGCCCCCATAGTGACGTGGCCACCACTGACCTGATGCCCTCGGTTACATAGCCCCCACACTGACATGGCCTGCACTGACCCGCTGCCCAGTGTGACATGGCCCCCACAGTGACATGGCCACCACTGACCCGCTGACCACTGTGACATGGCCCCCACAGTGACAAGGCCACCACTGACCCGCTGCCCACTGTGACATGACCTCTCAGTGACATGGCCACCACTGACCTGCTGCCCACTGTGACATGACCTCACAGTGACATGGCCACCACTGACCCGCTGACACCTGTGACATGGCCCCCACAGTGACATGGCCACCTCTGACCCGCTGACCACTGTGACATGGCCCCCACAGTGACATGGCCACCAGTGACCCGCTGCCCACTGTGACATGGCCCCCACAGTGACATGGCCACCACTGACCCGCTGACCACTGTGACATGGCCCCCATAGTGACATGGCCACCACTGACCTGCTTCCCACTGTGACGTGGCCCCCATAGTGACGTGGCCACCACTGACCAGCTGCCCACGGTGACATGGCCCCCACACTGACATGGCCTGCACTGACCCGCTGCCCACTGTGACATGGCCCCCATAGTGACATGGCCACAATTGACCTGCTGCCCACTGTGACATACCACCCACAGTGACATGGCATCCAGTGGCCTGTTGCTCACTGTGACATGGCCACCACTAACCTTCTCCCCACTGTGACATGTCCCATAAAGTAACTTGACCACTACTGTCATGCTGCCCACTGTGACATGGCCCCACAGTGACGTGGCCACCACTGACCTGCTGCACACTGTGACATGACCTCACAGTGACATGGCCACCACTGACCTGCTTCCCACTGTGACATGGACCCTATAGTAAACATGGCCACCACTGTACCTGCTAAACACTGTGACATAGCCCCCATAGTGACATGGCCACCACTGACCTGCTGCCCACTGTGACATGGACCCCATAGTGACATGGCCACAACTGACATGCTGACCACTGTGAAATAGCCCCCACAGTGACATGGCAACCAGTGGCCTGCTGCTCACTGTGACATGGCCACCACTGACCTGCTGCACACTGTGACATGACCTCACAGTGACATGGCCACCACGGACCCGCTGACCACTGTGACATGGCCCCCACAGTGACATGGCCACCACTAACCTGCTGCCCACTGTGACTGGCCACCACAGTGACATGGCCACCAGTGGACTGTTGCTCATTGTGACATGGCCACCACTGACCTGCTGCCCACTGTGACATAGCCCCCACAGTGACATGGCCACCACTGACCTGCTGCCCACTGTGACATGGCCCCCATAGTGACATGGCCACCACTGACCTGCTCCCCACTGTGACATGGCCCCCATAGAGACATGGCCACCACTGACCTGCTCCCCACTGTGACATGGCACATACAGTAACATGATCACTACTGACATGCTGCCCACTGTCACATGGCGCCACAGTGACGTGCCCACCACTGACCTGCTGCCCACTGTGACTGGCCACCACAGTGACATGGCCACCAGTGGACTGTTGCTCATTGTGACATGGCCACAACTGATCTGCTGCACACTGTGACATGACCTCACAGTGACATGGCCAGCACTGACCTGCTGCCCACTGTGACATGGCCCCCATAGTGACATGGCCACCACTGACCTGCTGCCCACTGTTACATAGCCCCCATAATGACATGGCCACCACTGACCTGCTGAGCACTGTGACATAGCCCCCATAGTGATATGGCAACCACAAACTTGCTGCCCACTGTGACATGGCCCCCACACTGACATGGCAACCAGTGGCCTCTTGCTCACTGTGACATGGCCACCACTAACCTTCTCCCCACTGTGACATGTCCCATAAAGTAACTTGACCACTACTGTCATGCTGCCCACTGTCACATGGACCCACAGTGACGTGGCCACCACTGACCTGCTGCCCACTGTGACTGGCCACCACAGTGACATGGCCACCAGTGGACTGTTGCTCATTGTGACATGGCCACAACTGATCTGCTGCCCACTATGATATGACCTCACAGTGACATGGCCACCACTGCCCGTTAACCACTGTGACATGGCCCCCATAGTGACATGGCCACCACTGACCTGCTGCCCACTGTGACATGGCCCCCATAGTGACATGGCAACAGCTGACCTGCTGCCAACTGTGACATACCCCACACAGTGACATGGCACGCAGTGGCCTGTTGCTCCTGTAACATGGCCACCACTGATCTGCTGCCCACTGTGACATGACCTCACAGTGACATGGCCACCACTGACCCGCTGACCACTGTGACATGGCACCCACAGTGACAAGGCCACCACTGACCCACTGACCACTGTGACATGGCCGCAAGAGTGACATGGCCACCACTGACCTGCTGCCCACTGTGACATGGCCCCCATAGTGACATGGCCACCACTGACATGCTGCCGACTGTGACATAGCCCCCATAGTGACATGGCCACCACTGACCTGCTGCCCACTGTGACGTGGCCCCCATAGTGACCTGGCCACCACTGACCTGATGCCCTCGGTTACATAGCCCCCACACTGACATGGCCTGCACTGACCCGCTGCCCAGTGTGACATGGCCCCCACAGTGACATGGCCACCACTGACCCGCTGACCACTGTGACATGGCCCCCACAGTGACAAGGCCACCACTGACCCGCTGCCCACTGTGACATGACCTCTCAGTGACATGGCCACCACTGACCTGCTGCCCACTGTGACATGACCTCACAGTGACATGGCCACCACTGACCCGCTGACACCTGTGACATGGCCCCCACAGTGACATGGCCACCTCTGACCCGCTGACCACTGTGACATGGCCCCCACAGTGACATGGCCACCACTGACCTGCTGCCCACTGTGACATGGCCCCCATAGTGACATGGCCACCACTGACCTGCTGCCCACTGTGACATGGCCCCCATAGTGACATGGCCACCACTGACCTGCTCCCCACTGTGACATGGCCCCCATAGAGACATGGCCACCACTGACCTGCTCCCCACTGTGACATGGCACATACAGTAACATGATCACTACTGACATGCTGCCCACTGTCACATGGCGCCACAGTGACGTGCCCACCACTGACCTGCTGCCCACTGTGACTGGCCACCACAGTGACATGGCCACCAGTGGACTGTTGCTCATTGTGACATGGCCACAACTGATCTGCTGCACACTGTGACATGACCTCACAGTGACATGGCCACCACTGACCTGCTGCCCACTGTTACATAGCCCCCATAATGACATGGCCACCACTGACCTGCTGAGCACTGTGACATAGCCCCCATAGTGATATGGCAACCACAAACTTGCTGCCCACTGTGACATGGCCCCCACACTGACATGGCAACCAGTGGCCTCTTGCTCACTGTGACATGGCTACCACTAACCTTCTCCCCACTGTGACATGTCCCATAAAGTAACTTGACCACTACTGTCATGCTGCCCACTGTCACATGGACCCACAGTGACGTGGCCACCACTGACCTGCTGCCCACTGTGACTGGCCACCACAGTGACATGGCCACCAGTGGACTGTTGCTCATTGTGACATGGCCACAACTGATCTGCTGCCCACTATGATATGACCTCACAGTGACATGGCCACCACTGCCCGTTAACCACTGTGACATGGCCCCCATAGTGACATGGCCACCACTGACCTGCTGCCCACTGTGACATGGCCCCCATAGTGACATGGCCACAGCTGACCTGCTGCCAACTGTGACATACCCCACACAGTGACATGGCACGCAGTGGCCTGTTGCTCCTGTAACATGGCCACCACTGATCTGCTGCCCACTGTGACATGACCTCACAGTGACATGGCCACCACTGACCCGCTGACCACTGTGACATGGCACCCACAGTGACAAGGCCACCACTGACCCACTGACCACTGTGACATGGCCGCAAGAGTGACATGGCCACCACTGACCTGCTGCCCACTGTGACATGGCCCCCATAGTGACATGGCCACCACTGACATGCTGCCGACTGTGACATAGCCCCCATAGTGACATGGCCACCACTGACCTGCTGCCCACTGTGACGTGGCCCCCATAGTGACATGGCCACCACTGACCTGCTGCCCACTGTGACATGGCCTCCACAGTGACATGGCCACAACTGACCTGCTGCCCACTGTGACATACCCCCCACAGTGACATGGCAACCAGTGGCCTGTTGCTCACTGTGACATGGCCACCACTAAACTTCTCCCCACTGTGATATGTCCCATAAAGTAACTTGACCACTACTGTCATGCTGCCCACTGTCACATGGCCCCACAGTGACGTGGCCACCACTGACCTGCTGCCCACTGTGACTGGCCACCACAGTGACCAGGCCACCAGTGGACTGTTGCTCATTGTGACATGGCCACCACTAACCTGCTGCACACTGTGACATGGCCCCCATAGTGACATGGCCACCACTGACCTGCTGCCCTCTGTGACATGGCCCCCATAGTGACATGGCCACCAGTAACCCGCTTACTACTGTGACATGGCCCCCACAGTGACATGTCCACCACGGACCCGCTGACCACTGTGACATGGCCCCCACAGTGACATGGCCACCACTAACCTGCTGCCCACTGTGACTGGCCACCACAGTGACATGGCCACCAGTGGACTCTTGCTCATTGTGACATGGCCACCACTGACCTGCTGCCCACTGTGACATGGCCCCCACAGTGACATGGCCACCACTGACCTGCTGCCCACTGTGACATGGCCCCCATAGTGACATGGCCACCACTGACCTGCTCCCCACTGTGACATGGCCCCCATAGAGACATGGCGACCACTGACCTGCTCCCCACTGTGACATGGCACATACAGTAACATGATCACTACTGACATGCTGCCCACTGTCACATGGCGCCACAGTGACATGGCCACCAGTGGACTGTTGCTCATTGTGACATGGCCACAACTGATCTGCTCCCCACTGTGACATGACCTCACAGTGACATGGCCACCACTGACCTGCTGCCCACTGTGTCATAGCCCCCACATTGACATGGCAACCAGTGGCCTATTGCTCTCTGTGACATGGCCAACACTGACCTGCTGCACACTGTGACATGACCTCACAGTGACATGGCCACCACTGACCTGCTCCCCACTGTGACATGACCTCACAGTGACATGGCCACCACTGACATGCTAACAACTGTGACATGGCCCCCACAGTGACATGGCCACCACTGACCTGCTGCCCACTCTGACATAGCCCCCACAGTGACATGGCAACCAGTGGCCTGTTGCTCACTGTGACATGGCCACCACTGACGTGCTGCACACTGTGACATGACCTCACAGTGACATGGCCACCACTGACCCGCTGACCACTGTGACATGGCCCCCACAGTGACATGGCCACCACTGACCCACTGACCACTGTGACATGGGCCCCACAGTGACATGGTCACCACTGACGTGCTGGCCACTGTGACATACCCCCCACAGTGACATGGCAACCAGTGGCCTGTTGCTCACTGTGACATGGCCACCACTGACCTGCTGCACACTGTGACATGACCTCACAGTGACATGGCCACCACTGACCTGCTCCCTACTGTGACATGTCCCATACAGTAACATGATCAATACTGACATGCTGCCTACTGTCACATGGCCCCACAGTGACGTGGCCACCACTGACCTGCTGCCCACTGTGACTGGCCAACACAGTGACATGGCCACCAGTGGACTGTTGCTCATTGTAACATGGCCACAACTGATCTGCTGCCCACTGTGACATGACCTCAGGATAACATGCCCACCACTGACCCGCTGACCACTGTGACATGGCCCCCACAGTGACAAGGCCACCACTGACACGATGACCACTGTGACATGGCCCCCACCGTGACATGGCCACCACTGACCTGCTGACCACTGTGACATGGCCCCCATAGTGACGTGGCCACCACTGACCTGCTGCCCACTGTGACATGGCCCCCACAGTGACATGGCCAGCACTGACCTGCTGCCCACTGTGACATGGCCCCCACAGTGACATGGCCACCACTGAGCCGCTGACCACTGTGACATGGCCCTACACAGTGACATGGCCACCACTGACCTGCTGCCCACTGTGACTGGCCACCACAGCGACATGGCCACCAGTGGACTGTTGTTCATTGTGACATGGCCACAACTGGTCTGCTGGCCACTGTGACATGACCTCACAGTGACATGGCCACCACTGACCCGCTGACCACTGTGACATGGCCCCCACAGTGACAAGGCCACCACTGACCTGCTGCCCACTGTGACATAGCCCCCATAGTGACATGGCCACCACTGACATGCTGCCCACTGTGACATGGCCCCCACAGTGACATGGCCACCACTGACACGCTGACCACTGTGACATAGCCCCCATAGTGACATGGCCACCACTGACCTGCTGCCCACTGTGACATAGCCCCCACAGTGACATGGCAACCAGTGGCCTTTTGCTCACTGTGACATGGCCACCACTGACCTGCTGCACACTGTGACATGACCTCACAGTGAAATGGCCACCACTGACCTGCTCCCCACTGTGACGTGGCCCCCATAGTGACGTGGCCACCACTGACCTGCTGCCTTCTGTGACATGGCACCCACAGTGACATGGCCAGCACTTACCTGCTGCCCACTGTGACATGACCCCCACAGTGACATGGCCACCACTGACCTGCTCCCCACTGTGACATGTCCCATACAGTAACTTGACCACTACTGTCATGCTGCCCAGTGTCACATGGCCCCACAGTGACGTGACCACCACTGACCTACTGCCCACTGGGACTGGCCAACACAGTGACATGGCCACCAGTGGACTGTTGCTCATTGTGGCATGGCCACAACTGATCTGCTGCCCACTGTGATATGACCTCACAGTGACATGGCCACCACTGACCTGCTGCCCACTGTGACGTGGTCGCCATAGTGACGTGGCCTCCACTGACCTGCTGCCCTCTGTGATATGGCCCCCACAGTGACATGGCCACCAAGACCTGCTGCCCACTGTGACATAGCCCCCACAGTGACATGGCAACCAGTGGCCTGTTGCTCACTGTGACATGGCTACCACTGACCTGCTGCACACTGAGACATGACCTCACAGTGACATGGCCACCACTGACCTTCTCCCCACTGTGACATGTCCCAGACAGTAACATGATCACTAGTGACATGCTGCCCAATGTCACATGGTCCCACAGTGACGTGGCCACCACTGACCTGATGCCCACTGTGACTGGCCACCACAGTGACATGGCCACCAGTGGAATGTTGCTCATTTTGACATGGCCACAACTGATCTGCTGCCCACTGTGACATGACCTCACAGTGACATGGCCACCACTGACCCGCTGACCACTGTGACATGGCCCCCACAGTGACAAGGCCACCACTGACGCGCTGACCACTGTGACATGGCCCCCACAGTGACATGGCAACCAGTGGCCTGTTGCTCACTGTGACATGGCCACCACAGTGACATGGCCACCACTGACCGGCTGCCCACTGTGACATATCCCCCATAGTGACATGGCCACAACTGACCTGCTGCCCGCTGTGACATAACACCCACAGTGACATGGCAACCAGTGGCCTGTTGCTCACTGTGGCATTGCCACCACAGTGACATGGCCACCACTGACCTGCTGCCCAGTGTGACATGGCCCATACAGTAACATGATCACTACTGACATGCTGCCCACTGTCACAGGGCCCCACAGTGACGTGGCCACAACTGATCTGCTGCCCACTGTGACATGACCTCACAGTGACATGGCCACCACTGACCCGCTGACCACTGTGACATGGCCCCCACAGTGACATGGCCACCACTGACCCACTGACCACTGTGACATGTCCCCCACAGTGACATGGCCACCACTGACCTGCTGCCCACTGTGACATGGCCCCCATAGTGACGTGGCCACCACTGACCTGCTGCCCACTGTAACATGGCCCCCACAGTGACATGGCCACCACTGACCTGCTGCCCACTGTGACATGGCCCCCACAGTGACATGGCCACCACTGACACGCTGACCACTGTGACATGGCCCCCACAGTGACATGGCCACCACTGACCTGCTGCCCACTGTGACATGGCCCCCATAGTGACATGGCCACAACTGACCTGCTGCCCACTGTGACATATCCCCCAAAGTGACATGGCAACCAGTGGCCTGTTGCTCACTGTGACATGGCCACCACTGACCTGCTCCTGACTGTGACATGTCCCATACAGTAACATGATCACTACTGACATGCTGCCCACTGTCACATGGCCCCACAGTGACGTTGCCACCACTGGCCTGCTGCCCACTGTGACTGGCCACCACAGTGACATGGCCACCAGTGGACTGTTGCTCATTGTGACATGGCCACAACTGATCTGCTGCCCACTGTGACATGACCTCACAGTGACATGGCCACCACTGACCCGCTGACCACTGTGACATGGCCCCCACAGTGTTATGGCACCAGTGGCCTGTTGCTCACTGTGACATGACCACCACTGACCTGCTGCACACTGTGACATGACCTCACAGTGACATAGCCACTACTGACCTGCTGCCCACTGTGACATGTCCCATACAGTAACTTGACCACTACTGTCATGCTGCCCACTGTCACATGGCCCCACAGTGACGTGGCCACCACTGACCTTCTGCCCACTGTGACTGGCCACCACAGTGACATGGCCACCAGTGGACTGTTGCTCATTGTGACATGGCCACAACTGATCTGCTGCCCGCTGTGACATGACCTCACAGTGACATGGCCACCACTGACCCGCTGACCACTGTGACATGGCCCCCACTGTGACAAAGCCACCACTGACCCGCTGACCACTGTGACATGGCCCCCACAGTGACATGGCCACCACTGACCTGCTGCCCACTGTGACATTGCCCCCATAGTGACATGGCCACCACTGACCTGCTGCCCACTGTGACATAGCCCCCATAGTGACATGGCCACCACTGAACTGCTGCCCACTGTGACATGGCCCCCACAGTGACATGGCCACCACTGACCCACTGACCACTGTGACATAGCCCCCATAGTGACATGGCTACCAGTGACATGCTGCCCACTGTGACATGGCCCCCATAGTGACATGGCCACAACTGACCTGCTGCACACTGTGACATGACCTCACAGTGAAATGGCCACCACTGACCTGCTCCCCACTGTGACGTGGCCCCCATACTGACATGGCCGCCACTGACCTGCTGCCCACTGTGACATAGTCCCCATAGTGACATGGCCACCACTGACCCGCTGCCCACTGTGACATGGCCCCCACAGTGACATGGCCACCACTGACCTGCTGCCCTCTGTGACATAGCCCCCATAGTGACATGGCAACCAGTGGCCTGTTGCTCACTGTGCATGGCCACCACTGAGCAGCTGCACACTGTGACATGACCTCACATTGACATGGCCACCACTGACCTGCTGCCCACTGTGACATGGCCCCCATAGTGACATGGACACAACTGACCTGCTGCACACTGTGACATGACCTCATAGTGAAATGGCCATCACTGACCTGCTCCCCACTGTGACGTGGCCCCCATATTGACGTGGCCACCACTGACCTGCTGCCAACTGTGACATCGCCCCCAGAGTGACATGGCCAGCACTGACCTGCTGCCCACTGTGACATGGCCCCCACAGTGACATGGCCACCACTGACCCGCTGACCACTGTGACATGGCCCCCACAGTGACATGGCCACCACTGACTTGCTGCCCACTGTGACATGGCCCCCATACAGTAACATGATCACTACTGACATGGTGCCCACTGTCACATGGCCCCACAGTGACGTGGCCACCACTGACCTGCTGCCCACTGTGACTGGCCACCACAGTGACATGGCCACCAGTGGACTGTTGCTCATTGTGACATGGCCACAACTGATCTGCTGCCCATTGTGACATGACCTCACAGTGACATGGCCACCACTGACCCGCTGACCACTGTGACATGGCCCCCACAGTGACAAGGCCACCACTGACGCGCTGACCACTGTGACATGGCCCCCACAGTGACATGGCAACCAGTGGCCTGTTGCTCACTGTGACATGGCCACCACAGTGACATGGCCACCACTGACCTGCAGCCCACTGTGACGTGGCCCCCATAGTGACATGGCCACCACTGACCTGCTGCCCACTGTGACATATCCCCCATAGTGACATGGCCACAACTGACCTGCTGCCCGCTGTGACATAACACCCACAGTGACATGGCAACCAGTGGCCTGTTGCTCACTGTGACATTGCCACCACAGTGACATGGCCACCACTGACCTGCTGCCCAGTGTGACATGGCCCATACAGTAACATGATCACTACTGACATGCTGCCCACTGTCACAGGGCCCCACAGTGACGTGGCCACAACTGATCTGCTGCCCACTGTGACATGACCTCACAGTGACATGGCCACCACTGACCCGCTGACCACTGTGACATGGCCCCCACAGTGACATGGCCACCACTGACCCACTGACCACTGTGACATGTCCCCCACAGTGACATGGCCACCACTGACCTGCTGCCCACTGTGACATGGCCCCCATAGTGACGTGGCCACCACTGACCTGCTGCCCACTGTAACATGGCCCCCACAGTGACATGGCCACCACTGACCTGCTGCCCACTGTGACATGGCCCCCACAGTGACATGGCCACCACTGACACGCTGACCACTGTGACATGGCCCCCACAGTGACATGGCCACCACTGACCTGCTGCCCACTGTGACATGGCCCCCATAGTGACATGGCCACAACTGACCTGCTGCCCACTGTGACATATCCCCCAAAGTGACATGGCAACCAGTGGCCTGTTGCTCACTGTGACATGGCCACCACTGACCTGCTCCTGACTGTGACATGTCCCATACAGTAACATGATCACTACTGACATGCTGCCCACTGTCACATGGCCCCACAGTGACGTTGCCACCACTGGCCTGCTGCCCACTGTGACTGGCCACCACAGTGACATGGCCACCAGTGGACTGTTGCTCATTGTGACATGGCCACAACTGATCTGCTGCCCACTGTGACATGACCTCACAGTGACATGGCCACCACTGACCCGCTGACCACTGTGACATGGCCCCCACTGTGACAAAGCCACCACTGACCCGCTACCACTGTGACATGGCCCCCACAGTGACATGGCCACCACTGACCTGCTGCCCACTGTGACATTGCCCCCATAGTGACATGGCCACCACTGACCTGCTGCCCACTGTGACATAGCCCCCATAGTGACATGGCCACCACTGAACTGCTGCCCACTGTGACATGGCCCCCACAGTGACATGGCCACCACTGACCCACTGACCACTGTGACATAGCCCCCATAGTGACATGGCTACCAGTGACATGCTGCCCACTGTGACATGGCCCCCATAGTGACATGGCCACAACTGACCTGCTGCACACTGTGACATGACCTCACAGTGAAATGGCCACCACTGACCTGCTCCCCACTGTGACGTGGCCCCCATACTGACATGGCCGCCACTGACCTGCTGCCCACTGTGACATAGTCCCCATAGTGACATGGCCACCACTGACCCGCTGCCCACTGTGACATGGCCCCCACAGTGACATGGCCACCACTGACCTGCTGCCCTCTGTGACATAGCCCCCATAGTGACATGGCAACCAGTGGCCTGTTGCTCACTGTGCATGGCCACCACTGAGCAGCTGCACACTGTGACATGACCTCACATTGACATGGCCACCACTGACCTGCTGCCCACTGTGACATGGCCCCCATAGTGACATGGACACAACTGACCTGCTGCACACTGTGACATGACCTCATAGTGAAATGGCCACCACTGACCTGCTCCCCACTGTGACGTGGCCCCCATATTGACGTGGCCACCACTGACCTGCTGCCAACTGTGACATCGCCCCCAGAGTGACATGGCCAGCACTGACCTGCTGCCCACTGTGACATGGCCCCCACAGTGAGATGGCCACCACTGACCCGCTGACCACTGTGACATGGCCCCCACAGTGACATGGCCACCACTGACTTGCTGCCCACTGTGACATGGCCCCCATACAGTAACATGATCACTACTGACATGGTGCCCACTGTCACATGGCCCCACAGTGACGTGGCCACCACTGACCTGCTGCCCACTGTGACTGGCCACCACAGTGACATGGCCACCAGTGGACTGTTGCTCATTGTGACATGGCCACAACTGATCTGCTGCCCACTGTGACATGACCTCACAGTGACATGGCCACCACAGACCTGCTGAACACTGTGACATGGCCCCCACAGTGACAAGGCCACCACTGACCCGCTGACCAATGTGACATAGCCCCCACAGTGACATGGCCACCAGTGGCCTGTTGCTCACTGTGACATGGCCACCACTGACCTGCTGCACACTGGGACATGACCTCACAGTGACATGGCCACCACTGACCTTCTCCCCACTGTGACATGTCCCAGACAGTAACATGATCACTAGTGACATGCTGCCCAATGTCACATGGTCCCACAGTGACGTGGCCACCACTGACCTGATGCCCACTGTGACTGGCCACCACAGTGACATGGCCACATGTGGAATGTTGCTCATTTTGACATGACCACAACTGATCTGCTGACCACTGTGACATGACCTCACAGTGACATGGCCACCACTGACCCGCTGACCACTGTGACATGGCCCCCACAGTGACAAGGCCACCACTGATGCGCTGACCACTGTGACATGGCCCCCACAGTGTTATGGCAACCAGTGGCCTGTTGCTCACTGTGACATGGCCACCACAGTGACGTGGCCACCACTGACCTGCTGCCCACTGTGACATAGCCCCCATAGTGACATGAGCACCATTGACCTGCTGCCCACTGTGACATGGCCCCCATAGTGACATGGCCACAACTGACATGCTGCCCACTGTGACATAGCCCCCACAGTGACATGGCCACCACTGACCTGCTGCACACTGTGACATGAACTCACACTGAAATGGCCATCACTGACCTGCTCCCCACTGTGAAGTGGCCCCCATAGTGACGTGGCCACCACTGACCTGCTGCCCTCTGTGACATGACCCCCACAGTGACATGGCCAGCACTGACCTGCTGCCCACTGTGACATGTCCCCCACAGTGACATGGCCACCACTGACCCACTGACCACTGTAACATGGCCCCCATAGTGACATGGCAACCAGTGGCCTGTTGCTCACTGTGACATGGCCACCACTGACCTGCTGCACACTGTGATATGACCTCACAGTGACGTGGCCACCACTGACCTGCTGCCCACTGTGACTGGCCACCACAGTGACATGGCCACCAGTGGACTGTTGCTCATTGTGACATGGCCACAACTGATCTGCTGCCCGCTGTGACATGACCTCACAGTGACATGGCCACCACTGACCCGCTGACCACTGTGACATGGCCCCCACAGTGACATGGCCACCACTGACCCGCTGACCACTGTGACATGGCCCCCACAGTGACATGGCCACCACAGACCTGCTGCCCACTGTGACGTGGCCCCCATATTGACGTGGCCACCACTGACCTGTTGCCCAGTGTGACATGGCCCCCATAGTGACATGGCCAGCACTGACCTGCTGCCCATTGTGACATGGCCCCCACAGTGACATGGCCACCACTGACCCGCTGACCACTGTGACATGACACCCACAGTGACATGGCCACCACTGACCTTCTGCCCACTGTGACTGTCCACCACAGTGACATGGCCACCAGTGGCCTGTTGCTCACTGTGACATGGCCACCACTGACCTGCTGCCCACTGTGACATGACCTCACAGTGACATGGCCACCACTGACCTTCTCCCCACTGTGACATGTCCCAGACAGTAACATGATCACTACTGACATGCTGCCCACTGTCACATGGTCCCACAGTGACGTGGCCACCACTGACCTGCTGCCCACTGTGACATGGCCCCCATAGTGACATGGCCACCACTGACCTGCTGCCCACTCTGACATAGCAATCACAGTGACATGGCAACCAGTGGCCTGTTGCTCACTGTGACATGGCCACCACTGACCTGCTGCACACTGTGACTGGCCACCACAGTGTCATGGCAACCAGTGGACTGTTGCTCATTGTGACATGGCCACAACTGATCTGCTGCCCACTGTGACATGACCTCACAGTGAAATGGCCACCACTGACCCGCTGACCACTGTGACATGGCCCCCACAGGGACATGGCAACCAGTGGCCTGTTGCTCACTGTGACATGGCCCCCACAGTGACATGGCCACCACTGAACTGCTGCCCACTGTGACGTGGCCCCCATAGTGACGTGGCCACCATTGACCTGCTGCCCACTGTGACATATCCCCCATAGTGACATGGCCACAACTGACCTGCTGCCCACTGTGACATAACCCCCACAGTGACATGGCAACCAGTGGCCTGTTGCTCACTGTGACTTGGCCAGCACTGACATGCTGCCCAGTGTGACATAGCCCCCACAGTGACATGGCAACCAGTGGCCTGTTTGTCACTGTGACATGGCCACCACGGACCTGCTGCACACTGTGACATGACCTCACAGTGACTTGGCCACCACTGACCTGCTCCCCACTGTGACATGGCCCATACAGTAACATGATCACTAGTGACATGCTGCCCACTGTCACATGGCACCACAGTGACGTGGCCACCACTGACCTGATGCCCACTGTGACTGGCCACCACAGTGACATGGCCACCAGTGGAATGTTGCTCATTTTGACATGGCCACAACTGATCTGCTGCCCACTGTGACATGACCTCACAGTGACATGGCCACCACTGACCCGCTGACCACTGTGACATGGCCCCCACAGTGACAAGGCCACCACTGACGCGCTGACCACTGTGACATGGCCCCCACAGTGACATGGCAACCAGTGGCCTGTTGCTCACTGTGACATGGCCACCACAGTGACATGGCCACCACTGACCTGCAGCCCACTGTGACGTGGCCCCCATAGTGACATGGCCACCACTGACCTGCTGCCCACTGTGACATATCCCCCATAGTGACATGGCCACAACTGACCTGCTGCCCGCTGTGACATAACACCCACAGTGACATGGCAACCAGTGGCCTGTTGCTCACTGTGACATTGCCACCACAGTGACATGGCCACCACTGACCTGCTGCCCAGTGTGACATGGCCCATACAGTAACATGATCACTACTGACATGCTGCCCACTGTCACATGGCCCCACAGTGACGTGGCCACAACTGATCTGCTGCCCACTGTGACATGACCTCACAGTGACATGGCCACCACTGACCTGCTGACCACTGTGACATGGCCCCCATAGTGACATGGCCACCACTGACCCACTGACCACTGTGACATGTCCCCCACAGTGACATGGCCACCACTGACCTGCTGCCCACTGTGACATGGCCCCCATAGTGACGTGGCCACCACTGACCTGCTGCCCACTGTGACATGGCCCCCACAGTGACATGGCCACCACTGACCTGCTGCCCACTGTGACATGGCCCCCACAGTGACATGGCCACCACTGACACGCTGACCACTGTGACATGGCCCCCACAGTGACATGGACACCACTGACCTGCTGCCCACTGTGACATGGCCCCCGTAGTGACATGGCCACAACTGACCTGCTGCCCACTGTGACATAACCCCCACAGTGACATGGCAACCAGTGGCCTGTTGCTCACTGTGACTTGGCCAGCACTGACATGCTGCCCAGTGTGACATAGCCCCCACAGTGACATGGCAACCAGTGGCCTGTTTGTCACTGTGACATGGCCACCACGGACCTGCTGCACACTGTGACATGACCTCACAGTGACTTGGCCACCACTGACCTACTCCCCACTGTGACATGGCCCATACAGTAACATGATCACTAGTGACATGCTGCCCACTGTCACATGGCACCACAGTGACGTGGCCACCACTGACCTGATGCCCACTGTGACTGGCCACCACAGTGACATGGCCACCAGTGGAATGTTGCTCATTTTGACATGGCCACAACTGATCTGCTGCCCACTGTGACATGACCTCACAGTGACATGGCCACCACTGACCCGCTGACCACTGTGACATGGCCCCCACAGTGACAAGGCCACCACTGACGCGCTGACCACTGTGACATGGCCCCCACAGTGACATGGCAACCAGTGGCCTGTTGCTCACTGTGACATGGCCACCACAGTGACATGGCCACCACTGACCTGCAGCCCACTGTGACGTGGCCCCCATAGTGACATGGCCACCACTGACCTGCTGCCCACTGTGACATATCCCCCATAGTGACATGGCCACAACTGACCTGCTGCCCGCTGTGACATAACACCCACAGTGACATGGCAACCAGTGGCCTGTTGCTCACTGTGACATTGCCACCACAGTGACATGGCCACCACTGACCTGCTGCCCAGTGTGACATGGCCCATACAGTAACATGATCACTACTGACATGCTGCCCACTGTCACATGGCCCCACAGTGACGTGGCCACAACTGATCTGCTGCCCACTGTGACATGACCTCACAGTGACATGGCCACCACTGACCTGCTGACCACTGTGACATGGCCCCCATAGTGACATGGCCACCACTGACCCACTGACCACTGTGACATGTCCCCCACAGTGACATGGCCACCACTGACCTGCTGCCCACTGTGACATGGCCCCCATAGTGACGTGGCCACCACTGACCTGCTGCCCACTGTGACATGGCCCCCACAGTGACATGGCCACCACTGACCTGCTGCCCACTGTGACATGGCCCCCACAGTGACATGGCCACCACTGACACGCTGACCACTGTGACATGGCCCCCACAGTGACATGGACACCACTGACCTGCTGCCCACTGTGACATGGCCCCCGTAGTGACATGGCCACAACTGACCTGCTGCCCACTGTGACATATCCCCCAAAGTGACATGGCAACCAGTGGCCTGTTGCTCACTGTGACATGGCCACCACTGACCTGCTCCTGACTGTGACATGTCCCATACAGTAACATGATCACTACTGACATGCTGCCCACTGTCACATGGCCCCACAGTGACGTTGCCACCACTGGCCTGCTGCCCACTGTGACTGGCCACCACAGTGACATGGCCACCAGTGGACTGTTGCTCATTGTGACATGGCCACAACTGATCTGCTGCCCACTGTGACATGACCTCACAGTGACATGGCCACCACTGACCCGCTGACCACTGTGACATGGCCCCCACAGTGTTATGGCACCAGTGGCCTGTTGCTCACTGTGACATGACCACCACTGACCTGCTGCACACTGTGACATGACCTCACAGTGACATAGCCACTACTGACCTGCTGCCCACTGTGACATGTCCCATACAGTAACTTGACCACTACTGTCATGCTGCCCACTGTCACATGGCCCCACAGTGACGTGGCCACCACTGACCTTCTGCCCACTGTGACTGGCCACCACAGTGACATGGCCACCAGTGGACTGTTGCTCATTGTGACATGGCCACAACTGATCTGCTGCCCGCTGTGACATGACCTCACAGTGACATGGCCACCACTGACCCGCTGACCACTGTGACATGGCCCCCACTGTGACATAGCCACCACTGACCCGCTGACCACTGTGACATGGCCCCCACAGTGACATGGCCACCACTGACCTGCTGCCCACTGTGACATAGCCCCCATAGTGACATGGCCACCACTGACCTGCTGCCCACTGTGACATAGCCCCCATAGTGACATGGCCACCACTGAACTGCTGCCCACTGTGACATGGCCCCCACAGTGACATGGCCACCACTGACCCACTGACCACTGTGACATAGCCCCCATAGTGACATGGCTACCACTGACATGCTGCCCACTGTGACATGGCCCCCATAGTGACATGGCCACAACTGACCTGCTGCACACTGTGACATGACCTCACAGTGAAATGGCCACCACTGACCTGCTCCCCACTGTGACGTGGCCCCCATACTGACATGGCCGCCACTGACCTGCTGCCCACTGTGACATAGTCCCCATAGTGACATGGCCACCACTGACCCGCTGCCCACTGTGACATGGCCCCCACAGTGACATGGCCACCACTGACCTGCTGCCCACTGTGACATGGCCCCCATAGTGACATGGACACAACTGACCTGCTGCACACTGTGACATGACCTCATAGTGAAATGGCCACCACTGACCTGCTCCCCACTGTGACGTGGCCCCCATATTGACGTGGCCACCACTGACCTGCTGCCAACTGTGACATCGCCCCCACAGTCACATGGCCAGCACTGACCTGCTGCCCACTGTGACATGGCCCCCACAGTGACATGGCCACCACTGACCCGCTGACCACTGTGACATGGCCCCCACAGTGACATGGCCACCACTGACTTGCTGCCCACTGTGACATGGCCCCCATACAGTAACATGATCACTACTGACATGGTGCCCACTGTCACATGGCCCCACAGTGACGTGGCCACCACTGACCTGCTGCCCACTGTGACTGGCCACCACAGTGACATGGCCACCAGTGGACTGTTGCTCATTGTGACATGGCCACAACTGATCTGCTGCCCACTGTGACATGACCTCACAGTGACATGGCCACCACAGACCTGCTGACCACTGTGACATGGCCCCCACAGTGACAAGGCCACCACTGACCCGCTGACCAATGTGACATAGCCCCCACAGTGACATGGCCACCAGTGGCCTGTTGCTCACTGTGACATGGCCACCACTGACCTGCTGCACACTGGGACATGACCTCACAGTGACATGGCCACCACTGACCTTCTCCCCACTGTGACATGTCCCAGACAGTAACATGATCACTAGTGACATGCTGCCCAATGTCACATGGTCCCACAGTGACGTGGCCACCACTGACCTGATGCCCACTGTGACTGGCCACCACAGTGACATGGCCACATGTGGAATGTTGCTCATTTTGACATGACCACAACTGATCTGCTGCCCACTGTGACATGGCCCCCACAGTGACAAGGCCACCACTGACGCGCTGACCACTGTGACATGGCCCTCACAGTGTTATGGCAACCAGTGGCCTGTTGCTCACTGTGACATGGCCACCACAGTGACGTGGCCACCACTGACCTGCTGCCCACTGTGACATAGCCCCCATAGTGACATGAGCACCATTGACCTGCTGCCCACTGTGACATGGCCCCCATAGTGACATGGCCACAACTGACATGCTGCCCACTGTGACATAGCCCCCACAGTGACATGGCCACCACTGACCTGCTGCACACTGTGACATGAACTCACACTGAAATGGCAATCACTGACCTGCTCCCCACTCTGAAGTGGCCCCCATAGTGACGTGGCCACGACTGACCTGCTGCCCTCTGTGACATGACCCCCACAGTGACATGGCCAGCACTGACCTGCTGCCCACTGTGACATGTCCCCCACAGTGACATGGCCACCACTGACCCACTGACCACTGTAACATGGCCCCCATAGTGACATGGCAACCAGTGGCCTGTTGCTCACTGTGACATGGCCACCACTGACCTGCTGCACACTGTGACATGACCTCACAGTGACGTGGCCACCACTGACCTGCTGCCCACTGTGACTGGCCACCACAGTGACATGGCCACCAGTGGACTGTTGCTCATTGTGACATGGCCACAACTGATCTGCTGCCCGCTGTGACATGACCTCACAGTGACATGGCCACCACTGACCCGCTGACCACTGTGACATGGCCCCCACAGTGACATGGCCACCACTGACCCGCTGACCACTGTGACATGGCCCCCACAGTGACATGGCCACCACAGACCTGCTGCCCACTGTGACGTGGCCCCCATAGTGACGTGGCCACCACTGACCTGCTGCCCAGTGTGACATGGCCCCCATAGTGACATGGCCAGCACTGACCTGCTGCCCATTGTGACATGGCCCCCACAGTGACATGGCCACCACTGACCCGCTGACCACTGTGACATGGCCCCCACAGTGACATGGCCACCACTGACCTTCTGTCCACTGTGACTGTCCACCACAGTGACATGGCCACCAGTGGCCTGTTGCTCACTGTGACATGGCCACCACTGACCTGCTGCCCACTGTGACATGACCTCACAGTGACATGGCCACCACTGACCTTCTCCCCACTGTGACATGTCCCAGACAGTAACATGATCACTACTGACATGCTGCCCACTGTCACATGGTCCCACAGTGACGTGGCCACCACTGACCTGCTGCCCACTGTGACATGGCCCCCATAGTGACATGGCCACCACTGACCTGCTGCCCACTCTGACATAGCCATCACAGTGACATGGCAACCAGTGGCCTGTTGCTCACTGTGACATGGCCACCACTGACCTGCTGCACACTGTGACTGGCCACCACAGTGTCATGGCAACCAGTGGACTGTTGCTCATTGTGACATGGCCACAACTGATCTGCTGCCCACTGTGACATGACCTCACAGTGAAATGGCCACCACTGACCCGCTGACCACTGTGACATGGCCCCCACAGGGACATGGCAACCAGTGGCCTGTTGCTCACTGTGACATGGCCCCCACAGTGACATGGCCACCACTGAACTGCTGCCCACTGTGACGTGGCCCCCATAGTGACATGGCCACCATTGACCTGCTGCCCACTGTGACATATCCCCCATAGTGACATGGCCACAACTGACCTGCTGCCCACTGTGACATAACCCCCACAGTGACATGGCAACCAGTGGCCTGTTGTCCACTGTGACATGGCCAGCACTGACCTGCTGCACACTGTGACATGACCTCACAGTGACATGGCCACCACTGACATGCTGCCCAGTGTGACATAGACCCCACAGTGACATGGCAACCAGTGGCCTCTTTGTCACTGTGACATGGCCACCACGGACCTGCTGCACACTGTGACATGACCTCACAGTGACTTGGCCACCACTGACCTGCTCCCCACTGTGACATGGCCCATACAGTAACATGATCACTACTGACATGCTGCCCACTGTCACATGGCCCCACAGTGACGTGGACACAACTGGTCTGCTGCCCACTGTGACATGACCTCACAGTGACGTGGCCACCACTGACCTGCTGCCCACTGTGACATGGCCCCCATAGTGACATGGCCACAACTGACCTGCTGCCCATTGTGACATATCCCCCAAAGTGACATGGCAACCAGTGGCCTGTTGCTCACTGTGACATGGCCACCACTGACCTGCTGCACACTGTGACATGTCCCATACAGTAACATGATCACTACTGACATGCTGCCCACTATCACATGGCCCCACAGTGACGTGGCCACCACTGACCTGCTGCCCACTGTGACTGGCCACCACAGTGACATGGCCACCAGTGGAGTGTTGCACATTGTGACATGGCCACAACTGATCTGCTGCCCACTGTGACATGACCTCACAGTGACATGGCCACCACTGACACGCTGACCACTGTGACATGGCACCCACAGTGACAAGGCCACCACTGACCCGCTGACCACTGTGACATGGCCCCCACAGTGTTATGGCACCAGTGGCCTGTTGCTCACTGTGACATGGCCACCACTGACCTGCTGCACACTGTGACATGACCTCACAGTGACATAGCCACTACTGACCTGCTGCCCACTGTGACATGTCGAATACAGTAACTTGACCACTACTGTCATGCTGCCCACTGTCACATGGCCCCAAAGTGACGTGGCCACCACTGACCTGCTGCCCACTGTGACTGGCCACCACAGTGACATGGCCACCAGTGGACTGTTGCTCATTGTGACATGGCCACAACTGATCTGCTGCCCGCTGTGACATGAGCTCACAGTGACATGGCCACCACTGACCCGCTGACCACTGTGACATGGCCCCCACTGTGACAAAGCCACCACTGACCCGCTGACCACTGTGACATGGCCCCCACAGTGACATGGCCACCACTGACCTGCTGCCCACTGTGACATAGCCCCCATAGTGACATGGCCACCACTGACTTGCTGCCCACTGTGACATGGCCCCCACAGTGAAATGGCCACCACTGACCTGCTGACCACTGTGACATAGCCCCCATAGTGACATGGCTACCACTGACATGCTGCCCACTGTGACATGGCCCCCATAGTGACATGGCCACAACTGACCTGCTGCACACTGTGACATGACCTCACAGTTAAATGGCCACCACTGACCTGCTCCCCACTGTGACGTGGCCCCCATAGTGACATGGCCACCACTGACCTGCTGCCCACTGTGACATGGCCCCCACTGTGACATGGCCCCCATAGTGACATGGCCACCACGGACCTGCTGACCACTGTGACATGGCCCCCACAGTGACATGGCCAGCACTGACCTGCTGCCCACTGTGACATGGCCCCCAAAGTGACATGGCCAACACTGACTCGCGGACCACTGTGACATGGCCCCCACAGTGACATGGCCACCACTGACCTGCTCCCCACTGTGACATGGCCCATACAGTAACATGATCACTACTGACATGCTGCCCACTGTCACATGGCCCCACAGTGACGTGGCCACAACTGGTCTGCTGCCCACTGTGACATGACCTCACAGTGACGTGGCCACCACTGACCTGCTGACCACTGTGACATGGCCCCCACAGTGACATGGCCAGCACTGACCTGCTGCCCACTGTGACATGGCCCCAAAAGTGACATGGCCACAACTGACCTGCTGCCCATTGTGACATATCCCCCAAAGTGACATGGCAACCAGTGGCCTGTTGCTCACTGTGACATGGCCACCACTGACCTGCTGCACACTGTGACATGACCTCACAGTGACATGGCCACCACTGACCTGCTCCCCACTGTGACATGTCCCATACAGTAACATGATCACTACTGACATGCTGCCCACTGTCACATGGCCCCACAGTGACGTGGCCACCACTGACCTGCTGCCCACTGTGACTGGCCACCACAGTGACATGGCCACCAGTGGAGTGTTGCACATTGTGACATGGCCACAACTGATCTGCTGCCCACTGTGACATGACCTCACAGTGACATGGCCACCACTGACCCGCTGACCACTGTGACATGGCCCCCACAGTGACAAGGCCACCACTGACCCGCTGAACACTGTGACATGGCCCCCACAGTGTTATGGCACCAGTGGCCTGTTGCTCACTGTGACATGGCCACCACTGACCTGCTGCACACTGTGACATGACCTCACAGTGACATAGCCACTACTGACCTGCTGCCCACTGTGACATGTCGCACACAGTAACTTGACCACTACTGTCATGCTGCCCACTGTCACATGGCCCCACAGTGACGTGGCCACCACTGACCTGCTGCCCACTGTGACTGGCCACCACAGTGACATGGCCACCAGTGGACTGTTGCTCATTGTGACATGGCCACAACTGATCTGCTGCCCACTGTGACATGACCTCACAGTGACATGGCCACTACTGACACTCCTACCACTGTGACATGGCCCCCACTGTGACAAGGCCACCACTGACCTGCTGCCCACTCTGACATAGCCCCCACAGTGACATGGCCACCACTGACCTGCTGCCCACTGTGACATGGCCCCCAGAGTGACATGGCCACCACTGACCCACTGACCACTGTGACATAGCCCCCATAGTGACATGGCCACCACTGACATGCTGCCCACTGTGACATAGACCCCATAGTGACATGGCCACCACTGACCTGCTGCCCACTGTGACATGGCCCCCATAGTGACATGGCCACAACAGACCTGCTGCCCACTGTGACATAGCCCCCACAGTGACATGGCAACCAGTGGGCTGTTGCTCACTGTGACATGGCCACCACTGACCTGCTGCCCACTGTGACATGACCTCACAGTGACATGGCCACCACTGACCTGCTGCCCACTGTGACATGGCCCCCATAGTAACATGGCCACAACTGACCTGCTGCACACTGTGACATGGCCCCCACAGTGATATGGCCACCACTGACCCACTGACCACTGTGACATGGCCCCCAAATTGACATGGCAACCAGTGGCCTGTTGCTCACTGTGACATAGCCACCACTGACCTGCTGCACACTGTGACATGACCTCACAGTAACATGGCCACCACTGACCTGCTCCCCACTGTGACATGTCCCATACAGTAACATGAACACTACTGACATGCTGCCCACTGTCACATGGCCCCACAATGACGTGGCCACCACTGACCTGCTGCCCACTGTGACTGGCCACCACAGTGACATGGCCACCACTGACCCGCTGACCACTGTGACATACCCCCATACTGACATGGCCACCACTGACCTGCTGCCCACTGTGACATGGCCCCCAGAGTGACATGGCCACAACTGACGTGCTGCACTCTGTGAAATGACCTCACAGTGAAATGGCCACCACTGACCTGCTGCCCACTGTGACATAGCCCCCATAGTGACATGGCCACCACTGACCTGCTGCCCACTGTGACATAGCCCCCATAGTGACATGGCCACCACTGACCTGCTGCCCACTGTGACATGGCCCCCACAGTGACATGGCCACCACTGACCTGCTGCCCACTGTGACATGGCCCCCATAGTGACATGGCCACAACTGACCTGCTGCCCACTCTGACATAGCCCCCACAGTGACATGGCAACCAGTGGCCTGTTGCTCACTGTGACATGGCCACCACTGACCTGCTGCACACTGTGACATGACCTCACATTGACATGGCCACCACTGACCTACTGCCCACTGTGACATGGCCCCCATAGTGACATGGCCACAACTGACCTGCTGCCCACTGTGACATAGCCCCCATAGTGACATGGCCACCACTGACCTGCTGCCCACTGTGACATGGCCCCCACAGTGACATGGCCACCACTGACCTGCTGCCCACTGTGACATGGCCCCCATAGTGACATGGCCACAACTGACCTGCTGCCCACTGTGACATGGCCCCCATAGTGACATGGCCACAACTGACGTGCTGCACTCTGTGAAATGACCTCACAGTGAAATGGCCACCACTGACCTGCTGCCCACTGTGACATGGCCCCCACAGTGACATGGCCACCACTGACCTGCTGCCCACTGTGACATGGCCCCCATAGTGACATGGCCACAACTGACCTGCTGCCCACTCTGACATAGCCCCCACAGTGACATGGCAACCAGTGGCCTGTTGCTCACTGTGACATGGCCACCACTGACCTGCTGCACACTGTGACATGACCTCACATTGACATGGCCACAACTGACCTGCTGCCCACTGTGACATATCCCCCATAGTGACATGGCCACCACTGACCTGCTGCCCACTGTGACATGGCCCCCACAGTGACATGGCCACCACTGACCTGCTGCCCACTGTGACATGGCCCCCATAGTGACATGGCCACAACTGACCTGCTGCCCACTGTGACATAGCTCCCACAGTGACATGGCAACCAGTGGCCTGTTGCTCACTGTGACATGGCCACCACTGACCTGCTGCACACTGTGACATGGCCCCCATAGTGACATGGCCACAACTGACCTGCTGCACACTGTGACATGACCTCACAGTGACATGGCCACCACTGACCTGCTCCACACTGTGACATGGCCCATACAGTAACATGATCACTACTGACATGCTGCCTACTGTCACATGGCCCCACAGTGAAATGGCCACCACTGACCCACTGACCACTGTGACATGGCCCCTACAGTGACATGGCAACCAGTGGCCTGTTGCTCACTGTGCCATGGCCACCACTGAGCTGCTGCACACTGTGACATGACCTCACAGTGACATGGCCACCACTGACCTGCTGCCCACTCTGACATAGCCCCCCAGTGACATGGCAACCAGTGGCCTGTTGCTCACTGTGACATGGCCACCACTGACCTGCTGAACACTGTGACATGGCCGCCATAGTGACATGGTCACAACTGACCTGCTGCCCACTGTGACATAGCCCCCACAGTGACATGGCAACCAGTGGCCTGTTGCTCACTGTGCCATGGCCACCACTGACGTGCTGCAAACTGTGACATGACCTCACAGTGACATGGCCAGCACTGACCTGCTCCCCACTGTGACATCGCCCATACAGTAACATGATCACTACTGACATGCTGCCCTTTGTCACATGGCCCCACAGTGACGTGGCCACCACTGACCTGCTGCCCACTGTGACTGGCCACCACAGTGACATGGTGTAAGGAACTGTGTTGGACTTTTGTCTCAACATTGCTGTAGCACCACGACCATTTCCTGGCCCCAGCACCCCGTTGCCATGGAGGAGTACGCCCTGAAGGAGACAAAGGGTCCCAGACAAAACCACAGCATCCGCCCGAAGCTAAATCTGGATGTGGGAGATGCGCCAGCCAGCATGACCAGCGCCTGGGCATCTGCGCATGGGGGACCATGAGACCAGGAGCTCCATGATCGGGGTGAGACGTGAAGGCTGGCACGAAATGGGCGGACTCCTTGGAAAAGATTGAGGGGACTGGGACAATAAAAGGACTGTGTACTCCTCCCAGGGGGGCTCCCCTCTTCAACACCTGCTACGTGGGGCCAGGACCTCAGCGGATCTTGGAGCACCACCACCCGCACCGAGTCCGAGCCACCGGAACATCGCTGGATCCCTGGTGGTGTTGGTAATTAGCTGCATACCTACCGTCTTTCTTGCTTAGGGTTTCTGACTTTCCCCTTCTTTTCCACTCTGTCCTATCGCTAGTACTAATTGTTATAGCAAATAAAGTTTACAAGGTTATACAGCATCTGACCTCGTTTGCGTCTTAATCTCGCTCTTGGGATCGTTTAAGAACCCGCCCCGATATTGGATCGGGACACATGGCCACCACTGACCCGCTGACCACTGTGACATGGCCCCCACAGTGACATGGCCACCACTGAGCCGCTGACCACTGTGACATGGCCCCCACAGTGACATGGCCACCACTGACCTGCTGCCCACTGTGACATGGCCCCCACAGTGAAATGGCCACCACTGACCTGCTGACCACTGTGACATAGCCCCCATAGTGACATGGCTACCACTGACATGCTGCCCACTGTGACATGGCCCCCATAGTGACATGGCCACAACTGACCTGCTGCACACTGTGACATGACCTCACAGTGAAATGGCCACCACTGACCTGCTCCCCACTGTGACGTGGCCCCCATAGTGACATGGCCACCACTGACCTGCTGCCCACTGTGACATGGCCCCCACTGTGACATGGCCCCCATAGTGACATGGCCACCACGGACCTGCTGACCACTGTGACATGGCCCCCACAGTGACATGGCCAGCACTGACCTGCTGCCCACTGTGACATGGCCCCCAAAGTGACATGGCCAACACTGACTCGCGGACCACTGTGACATGGCCCCCACAGTGACATGGCCACCACTGACCTGCTCCCCACTGTGACATGGCCCATACAGTAACATGATCACTACTGACATGCTGCCCACTGTCACATGGCCCCACAGTGACGTGGCCACAACTGGTCTGCTGCCCACTGTGACATGACCTCACAGTGACGTGGCCACCACTGACCTGCTGACCACTGTGACATGGCCCCCACAGTGACATGGCCAGCACTGACCTGCTGCCCACTGTGACATGGCCCCCAAAGTGACATGGCCACAACTGACCTGCTGCCCATTGTGACATATCCCCCAAAGTGACATGGCAACCAGTGGCCTGTTGCTCACTGTGACATGGCCACCACTGACCTGCTGCACACTGTGACATGACCTCACAGTGACATGGCCACCACTGACCTGCTCCCCACTGTGACATGTCCCATACAGTAACATGATCACTACTGACATGCTGCCCACTGTCACATGGCCCCACAGTGACGTGGCCACCACTGACCTGCTGCCCACTGTGACTGGCCACCACAGTGACATGGCCACCAGTGGAGTGTTGCACATTGTGACATGGCCACAACTGATCTGCTGCCCACTGTGACATGACCTCACAGTGACATGGCCACCACTGACACGCTGACCACTGTGACATGGCCCCCACAGTGACAAGGCCACCACTGACCCGCTGAACACTGTGACATGGCCCCCACAGTGTTATGGCACCAGTGGCCTGTTGCTCACTGTGACATGGCCACCACTGACCTGCTGCACACTGTGACATGACCTCACAGTGACATAGCCACTACTGACCTGCTGCCCACTGTGACATGTCGCACACAGTAACTTGACCACTACTGTCATGCTGCCCACTGTCACATGGCCCCACAGTGACGTGGCCACCACTGACCTGCTGCCCACTGTGACTGGCCACCACAGTGACATGGCCACCAGTGGACTGTTGCTCATTGTGACATGGCCACAACTGATCTGCTGCCCACTGTGACATGACCTCACAGTGACATGGCCACTACTGACACTCCTACCACTGTGACATGGCCCCCACTGTGACAAGGCCACCACTGACCTGCTGCCCACTCTGACATAGCCCCCACAGTGACATGGCCACCACTGACCTGCTGCCCACTGTGACATGGCCCCCAGAGTGACATGGCCACCACTGACCCACTGACCACTGTGACATAGCCCCCATAGTGACATGGCCACCACTGACATGCTGCCCACTGTGACATAGACCCCATAGTGACATGGCCACCACTGACCTGCTGCCCACTGTGACATGGCCCCCATAGTGACATGGCCACAACTGACCTGCTGCCCACTGTGACATAGCCCCCACAGTGACATGGCAACCAGTGGGCTGTTGCTCACTGTGACATGGCCACCACTGACCTGCTGCCCACTGTGACATGACCTCACAGTGACATGGCCACCACTGACCTGCTGCCCACTGTGACATGGCCCCCATAGTGACATGGCCACAACTGACCTGCTGCACACTGTGACATGGCCCCCACAGTGATATGGCCACCACTGACCCACTGACCACTGTGACATGGCCCCCAAATTGACATGGCAACCAGTGGCCTGTTGCTCACTGTGACATAGCCACCACTGACCTGCTGCACACTGTGACATGACCTCACAGTAACATGGCCACCACTGACCTGCTCCCCACTGTGACATGTCCCATACAGTAACATGAACACTACTGACATGCTGCCCACTGTCACATGGCCCCACAATGACGTGGCCACCACTGACCTGCTGCCCACTGTGACTGGCCACCACAGTGACATGGCCACCACTGACCCGCTGACCACTGTGACATACCCCCATACTGACATGGCCACCACTGACCTGCTGCCCACTGTGACATGGCCCCCAGAGTGACATGGCCACAACTGACGTGCTGCACTCTGTGAAATGACCTCACAGTGAAATGGCCACCACTGACCTGCTGCCCACTGTGACATAGCCCCCATAGTGACATGGCCACCACTGACCTGCTGCCCACTGTGACATAGCCCCCATAGTGACATGGCCACCACTGACCTGCTGCCCACTGTGACATGGCCCCCACAGTGACATGGCCACCACTGACCTGCTGCCCACTGTGACATGGCCCCCATAGTGACATGGCCACAACTGACCTGCTGCCCACTCTGACATAGCCCCCACAGTGACATGGCAACCAGTGGCCTGTTGCTCACTGTGACATGGCCACCACTGACCTGCTGCACACTGTGACATGACCTCACATTGACATGGCCACCACTGACCTACTGCCCACTGTGACATGGCCCCCATAGTGACATGGCCACAACTGACCTGCTGCCCACTGTGACATAGCCCCCATAGTGACATGGCCACCACTGACCTGCTGCCCACTGTGACATGGCCCCCACAGTGACATGGCCACCACTGACCTGCTGCCCACTGTGACATGGCCCCCATAGTGACATGGCCACAACTGACCTGCTGCCCACTGTGACATGGCCCCCATAGTGACATGGCCACAACTGACGTGCTGCACTCTGTGAAATGACCTCACAGTGAAATGGCCACCACTGACCTGCTGCCCACTGTGACATGGCCCCCACAGTGACATGGCCACCACTGACCTGCTGCCCACTGTGACATGGCCCCCATAGTGACATGGCCACAACTGACCTGCTGCCCACTCTGACATAGCCCCCACAGTGACATGGCAACCAGTGGCCTGTTGCTCACTGTGACATGGCCACCACTGACCTGCTGCACACTGTGACATGACCTCACATTGACATGGCCACAACTGACCTGCTGCCCACTGTGACATATCCCCCATAGTGACATGGCCACCACTGACCTGCTGCCCACTGTGACATGGCCCCCACAGTGACATGGCCACCACTGACCTGCTGCCCACTGTGACATGGCCCCCATAGTGACATGGCCACAACTGACCTGCTGCCCACTGTGACATAGCTCCCACAGTGACATGGCAACCAGTGGCCTGTTGCTCACTGTGACATGGCCACCACTGACCTGCTGCACACTGTGACATGGCCCCCATAGTGACATGGCCACAACTGACCTGCTGCACACTGTGACATGACCTCACAGTGACATGGCCACCACTGACCTGCTCCACACTGTGACATGGCCCATACAGTAACATGATCACTACTGACATACTGCCTACTGTCACATGGCCCCACAGTGAAATGGCCACCACTGACCCACTGACCACTGTGACATGGCCCCCACAGTGACATGGCAACCAGTGGCCTGTTGCTCACTGTGCCATGGCCACCACTGAGCTGCTGCACACTGTGACATGACCTCACAGTGACATGGCCACCACTGACCTGCTGCCCACTCTGACATAGCCCCCCAGGTACATGGCAACCAGTGGCCTGTTGCTCACTGTGACATGGCCACCACTGACCTGCTGAACACTGTGACATGGCCGCCATAGTGACATGGTCACAACTGACCTGCTGCCCACTGTGACATAGCCCCCACAGTGACATGGCAACCAGTGGCCTGTTGCTCACTGTGCCATGGCCACCACTGACGTGCTGCAAACTGTGACATGACCTCACAGTGACATGGCCAGCACTGACCTGCTCCCCACTGTGACATCGCCCATACAGTAACATGATCACTACTGACATGCTGCCCTTTGTCACATGGCCCCACAGTGACGTGGCCACCACTGACCTGCTGCCCACTGTGACTGGCCACCACAGTGACATGGTGTAAGGAACTGTGTTGGACTTTTGTCTCAACATTGCTGTAGCACCACGACCATTTCCTGGCCCCAGCACCCCGTTGCCATGGAGGAGTACGCCCTGAAGGGTCCCAGACAAAACCACAGCATCCGCCCGAAGCTAAATCTGGATGTGGGAGATGCGCCAGCCAGCATGACCAGCGCCTGGGCATCTGCGCATGGGGGACCATGAGACCAGGAGCTCCATGATCGGGGTGAGACGTGAAGGCTGGCACGAAATGGGCGGACTCCTTGGAAAAGATTGAGGGGACTGGGACAATAAAAGGACTGTGTACTCCTCCCAGGGGGGCTCCCCTCTTCAACACCTGCTACGTGGGGCCAGGACCTCAGCGGATCTTGGAGCACCACCACCCGCACCGAGTCCGAGCCACCGGAACATCGCTGGATCCCTGGTGGTGTTGGTAATTAGCTGCATACCTACCGTCTTTCTTGCTTAGGGTTTCTGACTTTCCCCTTCTTTTCCACTCTGTCCTATCGCTAGTACTAATTGTTATAGCAAATAAAGTTTACAAGGTTATACAGCATCTGACCTCGTTTGCGTCTTAATCTCGCTCTTGGGATCGTTTAAGAACCCGCCCCGATATTGGATCGGGACACATGGCCACCACTGACCCGCTGACCACTGTGACATGGCCCCCACAGTGACATGGCCACCACTGAGCCGCTGACCACTGTGACATGGCCCCCACAGTGACATGGCCACCACTGACCTGCTGCCCACTGTGACGTGGCCCCCATAGTGACGTGGCCACCACTGACCTGCTGCCCACTGTGACATGGCCCCCACAGTGACATGGACAGCACTGACCTGCTGCCCACTGTGACATGGCCCCCACAGTGATATGGCCACCACTGACCCACTGACCACTGTGACATGGCCCCCAAAGTGACATGGCAACCAGTGGCCTGTTGCTCCCTGTGACATGGCCACCACTGACCTGCTGCACACTGTGACATGGCCCCCATAGTGACATGGCCACCACTGACCTGCTGCCCACTGTGACATGGCCCCCATAGTGACATGGCCACAACTGACCTGATGCCCACTCTGACATAGCCCCCACAGTGACATGGCAACCAGTGGCCTGTTGCTCACTGTGCCATGGCCACCACTGACCTGCTGCACACTGTGACATGACCTCACAGTGACATGGCCACCACTGACCTGCTCCCCACTGTGACATGGCCCATACAGTAACATGATCACTACTGACATGCTGCCCACTGTCACATGGACCCACAGTGACGTGGCCACCACTGACATGCTGCCCACTGTGACTGGCCACCACAGTGACATGGCCACCAGTGGACTGTTGCTCATTGTGACATGGCCACAACTGATCTGCTGCCCACTGTGACATGACCTCACAGTGACATGTCCACCACTGACCCGCTGACCACTGTGACATGGCCCCCACAGTGACATGGCCACCACTGACCCGCTGACCACTGTGACATGGCCCCCACAGTGACATGGCCACCACTGACCCGCTGACCACTGTGACAAGGCCCCATAGTGACTTGGCCACCACTGACCTGCTGCCCACTGTGACGTGGCCCCCATAGTGATGTGGCCACCACTGACCTGCTGCCCACTGTGACATGGCCCCCACTGTGACATGGCCACCACTGAACTGCTGGCCACTGTGACATGGCCCCCAAGTGACATGGCCACAACTGACCTGCTGCCCACTGTGACATAGCCCCCACAGTGACATGGCAACCAGTGGCCTGTTGCTCACTGTGACATGGCCACCACTGACCTGCTGCACACTGTGACATGACCTCACAGTGACATGGTCACCACTGACCTGCTCCCCACTGTGACATGTCCCATACAGTAACATGATCACTACTGACATAATGCCCACTATCACATGGCCCCACAGTGACGTGGCCACCACTGACGTGCTGCCCACTGTGACTGGCCACCACAGTGACATGGCCACCAGTGGACTGTTGCTCATTGTGACATGGCCACAACTGGTCTGCTGCCCACTGTGACATGACCTCACAGTGACATGGCCACCACTGACATGCTCCCCACTCTGACATGTCCCAGACAGTAACATGATCACTACTGACATGCTGCCCTCTGTCATATGGTCCCACAGTGACGTGGCCACCACTGACCTGCCGCCCACTGTGACGTCTTCCCCATAGTGACGTGGCTAGCACTGACCTGCTGCCCACTGTGACATGGCCCCCATAGTGACATGGCCACAACTGACCTGCTGCACACTGTGAAATGACCTCGCAGTGAAATGGCCACCACTGACCTGCTCCCCACTGTGACGTGGCCCCCACTGTGACATGGCCACCACTGACCTGCTGGCCACTGTGACATGGCCCCCAAGTGACATGGCCACCACTGACCTGCTCCCCACTGTGACATGTCCCATACAGTAACATGATCACTACTGACATGCTGCCCACTGTCACATGGCCCCACAGTGACGTGGCCACCACTGACCTGCTGCCCACTGTGACTGGCCACCACAGTGACATGGCCACCAGTGGACTGTTGCTCATTGTGACATGGCCACAACTGATCTGCTGCCCACTGTGACATGACCTCACAGTGACATGGCCACCACTGACCCGCTGACCACTGTGACATGGCCCCCATAGTGACAAGGCCACCACTGACCTGCTGCCCACTGTGACATGGCCCCCAAAGTGACACGGCCACCACTGACCTGCTGCCCACTGTGACATAGCCCCCATAGTGACATGGCCAGCACTGACCTGCTGCCCACTGTGACATGGCCCCCACAGTGACATGGCCACCACTGACCCGCTGACCACTGTGACATAGTCCCCATAGTGAAAATGCCACCACTGACACGCTGACCACTGTGACATGGCCCCCATAGTGAAAACGCCACCACTGACACGCTGACCACTGTGACATGGCCCCCACAGTGACATGGCCACCACTGACCTGCTGCCCACTGTGCCATGGCCCCCATAGTGACATGGCCACCACTGACCTGCTGCCCACTGTGACATAGCCCCAATAGTGACATGGCCACCACTGACCTGCTGCCCACTGTGACATGGCCCCCATAGTAACATGGCCACAACTGACCTGCTGCCCACTCTGACATAGCCCCCACAGTGACATGGCAACCAGTGGCCTGTTGCTCACTGTGACATGGCCACCACTGACCTGCTGCACACTGTGACATGACCTCACAGTGACATGGCCACCACTGACCTTCTGCCCACTGTGACATGTCCCATACTGTAACTTGACCACTACTGTCATGCTGCCCACTGTCACATGGCCCCACAGTGACGTGGCCACCAGTGACCTGCTGCCCACTGTGACTGGCCACCACAGTGACATGGCCACCAGTGGAGTGTTGCTCATTGTGACATGGCCACAACTGATCTGCTGCCCGCTGTGACATGACCTCACAGTGATATGGCCACCACTGACCCGCTGACCACTGTGACATGGCCCCCACAGTGACATGGCCACCACTGACCCGCTCTCCACTGTGACATGGCCCCCACAGTGACATGGCCACCACTGACCTGCTGCCCACTGTGACATAGCCCCCACAGTGACATGGCCACCACTGACCCGCTGACCACTGTGACTGGCCACCACAGTGACATGGCAACCAGTGGCCTGTTGCTCACTGTGCCATGGCCACCACTGTCGTGCTGCACACTGTGACATGACCTCACAGTGACATGGCCACCACTGACCTGCTCCCCACTGTGACATGGCCCATACAGTAACATGATCACTACTGACATGCTGCCCACTGTCACATGGACCCACAGTGACGTGGCCACCACTGACATGCTGCCCACTGTGACTGGCCACCACAGTGACATGGCCACCAGTGGAATGTTGCTCATTGTGACATGGCCACAACTGATCTGCTGCCCACTGTGAAATGACCTCACAGTGACATGTCCACCACTGACCCGCTGACCACTGTGACATGGCCCCCACAGTGACATGGCCACCACTGACCCGCTGACCACTGTGACATGGACCCCATAGTGACATGGCCAGCACTGACCTGATGACCACTGTGACATGGCCCTGTAAGAGTCGGTCAGAAGATCAGCATTGTCTCAACATTGTCATCAGGGACATGGACAGTGAGGTACCCGACAACGGCCTGTTTGGATCGCAGCTGCCGACCCCTGGAATGGAATGTGGTGCAAAGGCTCCTGAATGCAGAACTGTGTAGCACAGCCAGTGCTGTGCTGTTCTCCTGAGTACTGAACCGTGTGGTGCAGGCAGTGCAGTGCTGTTCTTTGGTGCCTGAGCCGTGCAGTACAAAGAGTGTTGTGCTATTGTTCGGTACCTGGGCCTAGCCAGAGCAGTTAGTGGTAATTGCATAGCCATTGTCAAAAAGATGGATCGTGACTGTTGCCATAACACCGATGAAGAAATCATGAACCTCAGATGAACTTTGCTTCATTATAATACCAAAACACACCTCCTGGTTGAAGGTTACCCGCCTCTGAGACTGACCACACCTCGGACACTCCCCCCCGCGCACGCGCGATGGCCTTGCTCGAGAGGGGTGGAGATATGATAATTGAATTCTGAGAAGGGCGGAGACCCCTGAGGCAGAGGTGGAGCAAGGTGTGTTACTGAGCATAAAAGATTACTTCTGGACAACGAAAATTGGAAGCTTCCCCACCAAGGACCACGACGATCGACGACGCAGCATCAGCTGGACCCGGGACCGTTAGGACGTCGTGAGATCAGCGGTGGTAGCTATAACCTCTCTCCCTCTTCTCTCTAAAACTTAACTTTACTTTTCTCCTTTCTTTCACCCATCTCTAACTATTGCGTGCCTCTTCACAGGCAACCCAATAAAGTTTCACTGTTTGATTACTGTTATCCCCTTTGGTGTTGGTCACCTTAATTTTGCACTTTCGAGATCGTAGCAAACGAATCATCACGAGTCCACCGAGTGGACCGTGACATTAAACTGGCGTCACGGACAGGATCCTGAGAGACAGGGGGGTGCAGGCTGTGTGTGGTCTGTAACAGGGGAAGAACTTTTCGCTCCAGCCGCACCTGGCCCTACACCCGAAAGGGTGAGAGGTGTCCAGAAAGCAAGGGGGGTGATTTGAGATTCCCGCACACCACACACGCCTCGGTGTATTGCACCCCAAACTCGAATTGAAGGCTCTGTCTATCAGGATCAAGTGCAAGGATCTCTTAGTGCAAAAGGGGGAACTGCCCTCAATAAATGAGGTCGACTACCTGGGGAAGTGAAAGGGACAAACTGAGAAAGTCTGCAACTAAGTTTAACCTCCCCGTGGTAGATCTTGGTCCCTTCAGCCACTCGGGGAAGAGAAGGGCGACGCAGCAGCTGTTGCGTCTGTGGTGTAACTAAGTTTTCCTCCCCGAAGTGAGTTCAGCCCCTTCGTAATAAGAATGACTGAAAAAGATGTTTATCAAAACCCTCCATTAGTAAAAAATCTTGACTCGTTCTATGCACTCTTGGCAAAGTATGGAGCTCGACCCTCCCCGCCCGGGGAAGAGTGGGCTCGAGACAATTGGGCAAATTTACAGAGTGTAACAGACCGAGTGATTTCCATACATAATGAGGCTAGATTACGGTCAGGTAAAGGCAAAGCGATAATCTGTGCAGTCCTTGGAGCCAGCCTGGTCGCAGCAATTGAAGACCGCTCTAAGCGGCGTAGCCATGAAAAACAAATCATAGAATCCCTTGAAAATTTGGTACAACTTTTGCAGAAAACAATCTCCAACCTGGAAGATCAATTAGTAGAAAAGGAGAAAGCAGTTTGCTTGTTCAAGCAGCAGACAGAGGAAAAGGAGGAAGAAAACCGCTGTCTAAAAGATGCCCTAAGAGAAGAATTTTCAAAGTCTGCTGAATCACTGAGTGAGATAGAAATGATGATGGAAGAGGTAGGTGTTCGGCAAATAAGTCAAATATACCCTCAAAAGGAACTAAAGGAAGCAAAGAAACGCTTCAGGGAGAACCCCCGAGTTAGACCTTTGATTAAAGCAGAATATGCTTATATAAATGATGAGGATAACGACCCACATATTACAACCAAAGAGATACCATATACTCCCACCGAATTGGCCAAGATGAAAAGAGAGTATGGGCGCCTTCCCAAAGAATCCGAAACAGAGTATGTATGGCGCGTATCTCTAACCGGAGGGGACCAAATTCAGTTAAATGAAAAGGAGGCAAGTGGTTACTGGGGTCACGGTGTCTTTTTAACAACAGGGGATAGACGTGCCCCATGGTCCCTAACCCAGCGGGCTGCTTATTGGGCCGGAGGGTTGAACCCTTTAGACAGGGGGGATCCCCTGGCAATCACAGGCACAATAGATCAATTGCTAGAAAGTGTGCACAAAGCAGCCTGCCTGCAAATGATACATGAAAGGAAATTAGTCCCTGGATGTGAATCCCCGATGATGTTGTCTGTGAATCCTGAAATCATGACTCCTTTAATAAGGGGGCTCCCAGAGTCACTCAGATCTACCGGGATTGATCTCCAAAGAACCATAGCATCTTTGGACCCGGTAGAAAAGCTGGAGAGCTTTATAAATGGCAGGAGAGATGAAACCAATACTGGCTCAGATTCACCTTTCAATCATAGCTCAACTCCTTCCCGTTCAAAACATAAAAAGAGGTGGACATGGGGAGATGTAGCTCAGGAATTGATAGATTATAGCAGGAAATATGGTCCTGTGAGGACTCTGGAGGAAAAATCAAAAGGGATCCGTCAAATAGGAGCTAGAGATCTACCCCTTTCCGTTAGCAAGACTGCAACCTCTTCCACTGACCATGCTGCTGTTGCTGACTACTCCCACTCTAAAACAGGAGGAGGACAGCCCCTGACTCGACAACAGTGGTGGGCTTTGGGAATTAAAAAGGGAGTTCCCAGGGATATAATGGATGGTTTACCCCTTAATAAGCTGAGTAAACTAATATCAAGGTGGTATGGTCCGAAACAACACCCACAGCACTCACTGACAAATACAGAAACCTCTCCTGTCACGCCCACGGCCCCCCCTGCGGAGAACACGGGCGACGGGAAAAGTCAGCAGGGAAACTAGAACCTCCGTTCCTTAGCAGTGGGCGGGGGAACGGAGGATGGATTTATATCCGACAGCTCACTAAAACTAATAGAGGAGATTTATTGATTACAGCTATTGTAGGACCTAAGCGCGCACCCGTAACTTTTTTAATTGACACCGGGGCTCAGATCTCTGCCCTGACTGAGGAAGATGCACGGAGGTGTGGGGTGATTCCCTCTAAGCAAAACGTTTGTGTCCTGAATGCTTTAGGGTCAACAGAGGTTATGAACGTTGCTCCGGTTAGGCTGATGCTACCGGGAGAGGAAAGCACGGTCACTATTTACATGGTGGTTGGAAACATTCCAACCAACTTGTTAGGAATAGATGCCCTTAAAGGAAGGGGGTGGGAGGATTCAGAAGGATTGTTGTGGACTTTCGGGACACCGCAACTGAACATCAGGCTGCTTCAAACTGCACCTCCTCTGCCGCTTAGCAAAATAACCAATGTCAAACAATACCCCCTCCCCCCTGGGAGCAAAGGAAGGTATCAAACCAGTCATGCAGGAGATGCGGGAACAAGGAGTGGTGATAAATACCCATTCTCCTTTTAACTCGCCGGTGTGGCCAGTGAAAAAACCTAATGGGAAGTGGAGGCTCACTATAGATTTTCGAAGGCTGAATGCTAACACAGAGCCCCTAACTGCCGCGGTCCCTAACATGGCTGAACTGGTAATAACAATTCAGGAGAAAGCTCATCCAATTATGGCAACCATAGATGTTAAAGATATGTTTTTCATGATACCTTTGCGACCAGAAGACAGAGATCGTTTTGCTTTTACGTGGGAGGGACAACAATTCACCTTTACCCGGCTGCCTCAGGGATACAAACATTCCCCTACACTTGCTCACCATGCTTTGGCCCAAGAACTGGAGAAAATACCAAAAGCCAAAGGCGTAGCTGTTTATCAGTATATTGATGATATTCTTGTGGGGGGAGATAAAGAAGAGGAGGTAGGGATGACCCAACAGAACATCATCTCCCATTTGGAGAACCTGGGTTTGCAAATTCCCCCAGAAAAGGTCCAAAAGCCATCACAAGAAGTAAAGTTTTTGGGGATTTGGTGGAAAGGGGGAATGACATGTATCCCCCCAGACACTCTCACTTCCCTAGATCAGATTAAAATGCCTGAATCAAAAAAGGATTTGCAGCATGCTTTAGGGCTATTGGTATTCTGGAGAAAACATATCCCAGACTTTTCCATCATTGCCAGACCTCTTTATGATTTACTGAAGAAAAGGGCCAAATGGGAATGGACTGTTTCTCAGGAAGAAGCAATGCAATTGTTAATTTTTGAGGCAACAGCTCACCAGGCTCTTGGCCCTATTCACCCTTCAGACCCCTTTCAGGTAGAATGGGGGTTTGCCACTACAGGATTGTCAGTACACATTTGGCAGCGTGGTCCTGAGGGCCCAACCCGCCCCGTAGGATTTTATTCCCGTGGCTTTAAGGATGCCGAGAAGAGATATACTGCATGGGAGAAAGGTTTGTTTGTGGTTAGCCTGGCTCTCATAGAAGTGGAGAAAATCACACGTCAACAACCAATTGTGCTAAGAGGCCCGTTCAAAGTTATAAAAGCAGTCTCTAACGGGACCCCCCCTCCTGATGGGGTAGCCCAGAGAGCCTCGGTACGAAAGTGGTATGCTCAAATTGAACACTACTGTAACCTTTTTTCAGTGACTGAAGGAGCTCTGAAAAACTTAGCTATCCAAGAAACAGAGAGACTGGACAGCAGCCAAGACAAACCTATCTCAGTTATTCGGGTGGCCCCTCCTTTCCTCCACGATCAGTCAGTGAATGCTTGGTTTACCGACGCTTCTGCAAAGCGAGAAGGAAAAGTGTGGCAATACCGGGCAGTAGCTCTCCACACTGCTACTGATGAACAGATAATAACAGAGGGAGAAGGGAGTGCCCAGGTAGGAGAATTAATTGCAGTATGGAGTGTTTTCAAGCGTGAAGCACAAACCACTTCCCCAGTCCACATATATACTGATTCTTATGCAGTGTTTAAGGGATGTACTGAATGGCTCCCTTTCTGGGAGCAAAATGAATGGGAGGTTAACAGAATTCCAGTATGGCAAAAGGACAAGTGGCAAGAAATCTTGAGCATTGCCAGCCAAGGGAACTTTGCTGTGGGATGGGTAGCTTCTCATCAAGTAGATGGGGGCTCAGCAGGAGAATGGAACAACAAAGCTGATGAATTAGCAAGACTAGCTCCTGTACAAAAGGACCAGATCACAGAAGACTGGGAACGTCTGTTAGAATGGTTGCATATAAAACGAAAACATACGGGAGCTAAAGATCTGTATCGTGAAGCCCTTGCTCGAGGTTGGCCTGTCACCAGGGAAATGTGTAAAACTTGCATATCAGCCTGCGAACAGTGTTGTACACGGCTCGAAAGACACCCCTTAGAGGATGACCCCCTGCATTTAAGAGAGGGTAAAGGCTTGTGGGATGCCTGGCAGGTAGATTATATCGGCCCCTTTAAGAAATCAGGAGGAAAACGTTTTGTGCTGGTGGGAGTGGAAATAACATCAGGGCTAGTCCAAGCCGAAGCTTTTAACAAAGCTACAGGAGAAAAAACAGTGAAAGCACTGTGTGAATGGTTTGGAATTTTTCCAAAACCACAAGAAATACAATCTGACAATGGCTCCCACTTCACTGCCAAAATCGTACAGGATTGGGCACGAAGCGAAGGAATTAAATGGGTCTTCCACACTCCATACTATCCACAGGCCAATGGAATTGTAGAAAGGACAAATGGTCTCTTAAAACGACTTTTGAAGCCACAGGAGGGAAATTGGGATGTCCGTCTATGGGAAGCTATCAAAGGTGTAAATGATAGATGGGGGGTAAATGGATGCCCTAAAATTACTGCATTTTGCCCGAAGGCACCCTCCCTAGTTCCCTCATTAAAGGGACCAGATAATTCCAGGAACCCAGCACACTTCCCTGGACAACCTGTCCTAGTAGAGCTTCCCACCGTGGGAAGTGTACCATTAGTACTAAAAACCCCACTGAATATACACTCATGGGTAGCATCTGATGCTGTAGGGAAGGAACATCGGATAAATACTCGCTGGATAATTCCATCATTCTAGTTTTCTGTCCAGTATTAATTTCTCTTGCCTTGGAGAGGCAAGTCCTGTTGCTTTCTTGTTGCAGAAGAACTCCGAGGGACACCAAGAATAACATGAACCATGAATCACTTAATTGGATTGGTAGTATTTCTCTGCATCTTACCCCTAGCCCGTAACCAAAAGAATACAGAATGGCCTTGGACAGATGCCTATTTTGGGCATACAGGCGTCATGGGAAAAAATCCATTGGGGATGAATTTGGCAACCGTCATAATATATGACAACATGACATTTCGATCAGACAAATGGGAAATGACAAATTCGATCCATACCTGGACAGTTGAAAGAGGAAAAGAGATACAGATCGGTTGTAAAATCTTCAATGCAAGTGATGCAAAAGATCCGCCTCCCCTGACTCAAATCACCATCAAGGAAATTTCCAACGGAAAAATGGGATCCAGAATAGGCCAAACCCATTGTGCGACTGAGGTTTGTTGGTATGCGTTTACTGCAATCCGACCAGTATTCATTATTTGTTTAGGAGGAACCAGATTAAAGAACCGAGCTGTATCTTTTAAATTTAGATTAAATATAACACAGGAGGAAACCACAGCCGCTCCTGTTCATACTGTTCCTACTCAGGTTGCTACTTCAAATCACATAGAACTGGAACAATTAAGAGCACCATATGTGTATCCGATAGGACCATATGTAATCAGGAATACAGGCCAACAACAAATGTTGTTTAACCCGGCATGGTCTCTCAAACGAGTTGAATTGCTGATGCAAAACAATGTTTCGGACATTCAGCCAGCTTGCTCACCCTTCCTAAAGGCTTCCTACGAGGGATGGACGACCTGGCTGCAAAAACGAACTCTTTCCACGGGAAGAACACGGAGAGACCTAACCGGTGTTTTGGGAACAGGATTGGGAGTTTTAAATAGTATCGATTCAGAGGTAATAATGAACAAATTGGCTACCTTAATTAGTGATTTGGCTAACTTACAACAGCCCTTGTGATCATTTTTATTGGCTCTGGGGACTAACCAGTGGCTGTTGTCAAATATATTATCAAAGTGGGAAAAGGTAAATGTAAAGGATTATGAATTGATTGTAGATGCACTTGGGGTGATACAGAATAACCTCTCTTTGGCTCTCAGCTGTATCCAGGCTCAAGTATGGATGCAGTCGGTAGCCGCCTCAATTATAAGAGAAGGTGAAGAAGGCACTCTCCCTACTGAAATTAGGAAAATAATTTGGGACAGTGCTACTGATTTTGAGAAGAAACTCCAATCCTGGTGGAACCTGGTAAACTTTACCTATGACCCCATCACAAACACAGCTACAACCTTTGTGCTTACTATATATAATGCTACCATATACCCAATTTATCCCATCATTGCATTAGGGTTGAACCACAACGGAGCTATACTCTATCCTTTTGAGCATAGAGTATGGGCCCGAAAGGTGGATGAAAAATGGCAAACTGTCAATTTGGAATCTTGCATTGTGCGAGAACAACAAGGATTTATCTGTGAAGGCAACGCAATTGAGGCTCAAGATGTTTGTTTAGATACTGAACAAAATATTTGTCATTTTGAGATTCATCTTAATGAAAACCCTGAAACAGTACTCATATACATTGGCAAAGGCTGTGTATGTTTGAGGACTGTTTGTGATTTTTTTATCCGTGGACAAGGTAATTGTAGAGACTAAAAATCATTCAAATTTTTGTGTTTGTAATTTTACTGAGATTATCGGGTGTGACTTTTCTTATTCGGCCCCGGTCACATCTCACCAACTTTTGCAATCTAATTACACGTTGATTCATGAATTGCTGCCTACACCCATTGGAATGAATCTCACTTTGGTAAAGCAATTACTACAACACAAAGATTTGATTGAGATTTTGGAAAAAATTAGGGAAAACGGACAAAAAACCTTAATAACTGTTCATCACAATGTGAAAGAAATACACCGAATTTTGGAAAGAGTGCAAAAGGATGCAGAACATAGATGGTGGGACACACTTTTTGGATGGTCGCCTACCGCTACAGGCATCCTGAACAAGTTGTGTCACCCCATCGTGGTTCTCTTGATATTGTCAGCAGTATTGTATGTCATAACCTGGAGAATGATGAATCGGTTAACACGTTTGATGTCTGTATTGAACACACACAATATGTTTGATGTCCCATCCAATGTGGATATCCCCAAAACAATTGATGTTTTAAAATTTCATTAATTTTTTTATATTAATAGCTTTGATTGTAATTATTTTATAAATTTAATTTTGTAGATTGTTTGATCACTGTTATTTCCTTTCTTTCTTCTCTCTCTCTCTGTCTCTCTCCCTTTCTTTTGATTTCTTTCTTCCTCTTCTACTATGCTACTACCGTGCGATCCCGATGTCCTGACGACCATGTTGAGCCACGGGGTGGTGTAAGAGTCGGTCAGAAGATCAGCATTGTCTCAACATTGTCATCAGGGACATGGACAGTGAGGTACCCGACAACGGCCTGTTTGGAGCGCAGCTGCCGACCCCTGGAATGGAATGTGGTGCAAAGGCTCCTGAATGCAGAACTGTGTGGCACAGCCAGTGCTGTGCTGTTCTCCTGAGTACTGAACCGTGTGGTGCAGGCAGTGCAGTGCTGTTCTTTGGTGCCTGAGCCGTGCAGTACAAAGAGTGTTGTGCTATTGTTCGGTACCTGGGCCTAGCCAGAGCAGTTAGTGGTAATTGCATAGCCATTGTCAAAAAGATGGATCGTGACTGTTGCCATAACACCGATGAAGAAATCATGAACCTCAGATGAACTTTGCTTCATTATAATACCAAAACACACCTCCTGGTTGAAGGTTACCCGCCTCTGAGACTGACCACACCTCGGACACTCCCCCCCCGCGCACGCGCGATGGCCTTGCTCGAGAGGGGTGGAGATATGATAATTTAATTCTGAGAAGGGCGGAGACCCCTGAGGCAGAGGTGGAGCAAGGTGTGTTACTAAGCATAAAAGATTACTTCTGGACAACGAAAATTGGAAGCTTCCCCACCAAGGACCACGACGATCGACGACGCAGCATCAGCTGGACCCGGGACCGTTAGGACGTCGTGAGATCAGCGGTGGTAGCTATAACCTCTCTCCCTCTTCTCTCTAAAACTTAACTTTACTTTTCTCCTTTCTTTCACCCATCTCTAACTATCGCGTGCCTCTTCACAGGCAACCCAATAAAGTTTCACTGTTTGATTATTGTTATCCCCTTTGGTGTTGGTCACCTTAATTTTGCACTTTCGAGATCGTAGCAAACGAATCATCACGAGTCCACCGAGTGGACCGTGACAGGCCCCCATAGTGACATGGCCATCACTGACCTGCTGCCCACTGTGACATGGCCCCCATAGTGACATGGCCACAACTGACCTGCTGCACACTGTGACATGACCTCACAGTGAAATGGCCACCACTGACCTGTTGACCACTGTGACATGGCCCCCACAGTGATATGGCCAGCACTGACTTGCTGCCCACTGTGACATGGCCCCCACAGTGACATGGCCACCACTGACCCGCTGACCACTGTGACATGGCCCCCACAGTGACATGGCAACCAGTGGCCTGTTGCTCACTGTGACATGGCCACCACTGACCCGCTGACCACTGTGACATGTCCCATACAGTAACTTGACCACTACTGTCAAGCTGCCCACTGTCACATGGCCCCCACAGTGACGTGGCCACCACTGACCTGCTGCCCACTGTGACTGGCCACCACAGTGACATGGCCACCAGTGGACTGTTGCTCATTGTGACATGGCCACAACTAATCTGCTGCCCGCTGTGACATGACCTCACAGTGACATGGCCACCACTGACCCGCTGACCACTGTGACATGGCCCCCACAGTGACATGGCCACCACTGACCCGCTGACCACTGTGACATGGCCCCCATAATGACATGGCCACCACTGACCTGCTGCCCAGTGTGACATGGTCCCATACAGTAAAATGATCATTACTGACATGCTGCCCACTGTCACATGGCCCCACAGTGACGTGGCAACCACTGACCTGCTGCCCACTGTGACTGGTCACCACAGTGACATGGCCACCAGTGGACTGTTGCTCATTGTGACATGGCCACAACTAATCTGCTGCCCACTGTGACATGACCTCACAGTGACATGGCCACTACTGAACCTCTGACCACTGTGACATGGCCCCCACACTGACAAGGCCACCACTGACCCGCTGACCACTGTGACATGGCCCCCACAGTGAAATGGCCACCACTGACCTGCTGCCCAATGTGCCATGGCCCCCATAGTGACATGGACACCACTAACCTGCTGCCCACTGTGACATAGCCCCCATAGTGACATGGCAACCAGTGGCCTGTTGCTCACTGTGACATGGCCACCACTGACCTGCTGCACACTGTGACATGACCTCACAGTGACATGGCCACCACTGCCCTGCTCCCCACTGTGACATGTCCCATAGAGTAACTTGACAACTACTGTCATGCTGCCCACTGTCTCATGGCCCCACAGTGACGTGGCCATGACTGACCTGCTGCCCACTGTGACATAGCCCCCACAGTGACATGGCCACCAGTGGAGGGTTGCTCACTGTGCCATGGCCACCACTGACCTGCTGCACACTGTGACATGACCTCACAGTGATATGGCCACCACTGAACCGCTGACCACTGTGACATGGCCCCCACAGTGACAAGGCCACCACTGACTCGCTGACCACTGTGACATGGCCCCCACAGTGTTATGGCAATCAGTGGCCTGTTGCTCACTGTGACATTACCACCACTGACCTGCTGCACACTTTGACATGACCTCACAGTGACATGGCCACCACTGACCTGCTCCCCACTGTGACATGTCCCATACAGTAACAAGATCACTACTGACATGCTGCCCACTGTCACATGGCCCCACAGTGACATGGCCACCACTGACCCGCTGACCACTGTGACATGGCCCCCACAGTGACATGGCCACCACTGACCCGCTGACACCTGTGACATGGCCCCCACAATGACATGGCCACCACTGACCTGCTGACCACTGTGATATCGACCCCAGAGTGACATGGCCACCACTGACCTGCTGACCACTGTGACATGGCCCCCACAGTGACATGGCCACCACTGACCCGCTGACCACTGTGACATGGACCCCATAGTGACATGGCCAGCACTGACCCGATGACCACTGTGACATGGCCCCCATAGTGACATGGCCATCACTGACCTGCTGCCCACTGTGACATGGCCCCCATAGTGACATGGCCACAACTGACCTGCTGCACACTGTGACATGACCTCACAGTGAAATGGCCACCACTGACCTGCTGACCACTGTGACATGGCCCCCACAGTGACATGGCCAGCACTGACCTGCTGCCCACTGTGACATGGCCCCCACAGTGACATGGCCACCACTGACCCGCTGACCACTGTGACATGGCCCCCACAGTGACATGACAACCAGTGGCCTGTTGCTCACTTTGACATGGCCACCACTGACCCGCTGTCCACTGTGACATGTCCCATACAGTAACTTGACCACTACTGTCAAGCTGCCCACTGTCACATGGCCCCCACAGTGACGTGGCCACCACTGACCTGCTGCCCACTGTGACTGGCCACCACAGTGACATGGCCACCAGTGGACTGTTGCTCATTGTGACATGGACACAACTAATCTGCTACCCGCTGTGACATGACCTCACAGTGACATGGCCACCACTGACCCGCTTACAACTGTGACATGGCCCCCACAGTGACATGGCCACCACTGACCCGCTGACCACTGTGACATGGCCCCCATAATGACATGGCCACCACTGACCTGCTGCCCAGTGTGACATGGTCCCATACAGTAAAATGATCATTACTGACATGCTGCCCACTGTCACATGGCCCCACAGTGACGTGGCAACCACTGACCTGCTGCCCACTGTGACTGGTCACCACAGTGACATGGCCACCAGTGGACTGTTGCTCATTGTGACATGGCCACAACTAATCTGCTACCCGCTGTGACATGACCTCACAGTGACATGGCCACCACTGACCCGCTTACAACTGTGACATGGCCCCCACAGTGACATGGCCACCACTGACCCGCTGACCACTGTGACATGGCCCCCCCAGTGACATGGCCACCACTGACCTGCTGCCCACTGTGACATAGCCCCCATAGTGACATGGCCAGCATGACCTGCTGCCCACTGTGACATGGCCCCCATAGTGACATGGCCACCACTGACCTGCTGCCCACTGTGACATACCCCCCACAGTGAAATGGAAACCAGTGGTCTGTTTCTCACTGTGACATGGACACCACTGACCTGCTGCACACTTTGACATGACCTCACAGTGACATGGCCACCACTGACCTGCTCCCCACTGTGACATGTCCCATACAGTAACATGATCACTACTGACATGCTGCCCACTGTCACATGGCCCCACAGTGACGTGGCCACCACTGACCTGCTGCCCACTGTGACTGGCCACCACAGTTACATGGCAACAGGTGGACTGTTGCTCATTGTGACATGGCCACAACTGATCTGCTGCCCACTGTGACATGACCTCACAGTGAAATGGCCACCACTGACCCGCTGACACCTGTGACATGGCCCCCACAGTGACATGGCCACCACTGACACACTGCCCACTGTGACATGGCCCCCACAGTGACATGGCTACCACGGACCTGCTGCCCACTGTGACATGGCCCCCATAGTGACATGGCCACCACTGACCTGCTGCCCACTGTGACATAGCCCCCACAGTGACATGGCCACCACTGACCCGCTGACCACTGTGACATGGCCCCCACAGTGACATGGCCACCACTGACCCGCTGACCACTGTGACATGGCCCCCACAGTGACATGGCCACCACTGACCTGCTGCCCACTGTGACGTGGCCCCCATAGTGACGTGGCCACCACTGACCTGATGCCCTCGGTGACATGGCCCCCACTCTGACATGGCCAGCACTGACCCGCTGACCACGGTGACATGGCCCCCACATTGACATGGCAACCAGTGGCCTGTTGCTCACTGTGACATGGCCACCACTGACCTGCTGCACACTGTGACATGACCTCACTGTGACATGGCCACCACTGACCTGCTCCCCACTGTGACATGTCCCATACAGTAACATGATCACTACTGACATGGTGTCCACTGTCACATGACCTCACAGTGACATGGCCACCACTGACCCGCTGACCAATGTGACATGGCCCCCGTAGTGACATGGCCACCACTGACCTGCTGCCCACTGTGATATGGCCCCCATAGTGACACGGCCACAACTGACCTGCTGCCCACTGTTACATACCCACCACAGTGACATGGCAACCAGTGGCCTGTTGCTCCTGTGACATGGCCACCACTGATCTGCTGCCCACTGTGACATGACCTCACAGTGACATGGCCACCACTGACCCGCTGACCTCTGTGACATGACCCCCACATTGACAAGGCCACCACTGACCCGCTGACCACTGTGACATGGCCGCAACAGTGACATGGCCACCACTGACCTGCTGCCCACTGTGACATGGCCCCCATAGTGACATGGCCACCACTGACCTGCTGCCCACTGTGACATGGCCCCCACAGTGACATGGCCACCACTGACCCGCTGACCACTGTGACATGGACCCCATAGTGACATGGCCAGCACTGACCCGATGACCACTGTGACATGGCCCCCATAGTGACATGGCCATCACTGACCTGCTGCCCACTGTGACATGGCCCCCATAGTGACATGGCCACAACTGACCTGCTGCACACTGTGACATGACCTCACAGTGAAATGGCCACCACTGACCTGCTGACCACTGTGACATGGCCCCCACAGTGACATGGCCAGCACTGACCTGCTGCCCACTGTGACATGGCCCCCACAGTGACATGGCCACCACTGACCCGCTGACCACTGTGACATGGCCCCCACAGTGACATGACAACCAATGGCCTGTTGCTCACTTTGACATGGCCACCACTGACCCGCTGTCCACTGTGACATGTCCCATACAGTAACTTGACCACTACTGTCAAGCTGCCCACTGTCACATGGCCCCCACAGTGACGTGGCCACCACTGACCTGCTGCCCACTGTGACTGGCCACCACAGTGACATGGCCACCAGTGGACTGTTGCTCATTGTGACATGGACACAACTAATCTGCTACCCGCTGTGACATGACCTCACAGTGACATGGCCACCACTGACCCGCTTACAACTGTGACATGGCCCCCACAGTGACATGGCCACCACTGACCCGCTGACCACTGTGACATGGCCCCCATAATGACATGGCCACCACTGACCTGCTGCCCAGTGTGACATGGTCCCATACAGTAAAATGATCATTACTGACATGCTGCCCACTGTCACATGGCCCCACAGTGATGTGGCAACCACTGACCTGCTGCCCACTGTGACTGGTCACAACAGTGACATGGCCACCAGTGGACTGTTGCTCATTGTGACATGGCCACAACTAATCTGCTACCCGCTGTGACATGACCTCACAGTGACATGGCCACCACTGACCCGCTTACAACTGTGACATGGCCCCCACAGTGACATGGCCACCACTGACCCGCTGACCACTGTGACATGGCCCCCCCAGTGACATGGCCACCACTGACCTGCTGCCCACTGTGACATAGCCCCCATAGTGACATGGCCAGCATGACCTGCTGCCCACTGTGACATGGCCCCCATAGTGACATGGCCACCACTGACCTGCTGCCCACTGTGACATACCCCCCACAGTGAAATGGAAACCAGTGGTCTGTTTCTCACTGTTACATGGACACCACTGACCTGCTGCACACTTTGACATGACCTCACAGTGACATGGCCACCACTGACCTGCTCCCCACTGTGACATGTCCCATACAGTAACATGATCACTACTGACATGCTGCCCACTGTCACATGGCCCCACAGTGACGTGGCCACCACTGACCTGCTGCCCACTGTGACTGGCCACCACAGTTACATGGCAACAGGTGGACTGTTGCTCATTGTGACATGGCCACAACTGATCTGCTGCCCACTGTGACATGACCTCACAGTGAAATGGCCACCACTGACCCGCTGACACCTGTGACATGGCCCCCACAGTGACATGGCCACCACTGACACACTGCCCACTGTGACATGGCCCCCACAGTGACATGGCTACCACGGACCTGCTGCCCACTGTGACATGGCCCCCATAGTGACATGGCCACCACTGACCTGCTGCCCACTGTGACATAGCCCCCACAGTGACATGGCCACCACTGACCCGCTGACCACTGTGACATGGCCCCCACAGTGACATGGCCACCACTGACCCGCTGACCACTGTGACATGGCCCCCACAGTGACATGGCCACCACTGACCTGCTGCCCACTGTGACGTGGCCCCCATAGTGACGTGGCCACCACTGACCTGATGCCCTCGGTGACATGGCCCCCACTCTGACATGGCCAGCACTGACCCGCTGACCACGGTGACATGGCCCCCACATTGACATGGCAACCAGTGGCCTGTTGCTCACTGTGACATGGCCACCACTGACCTGCTGCACACTGTGACATGACCTCACTGTGACATGGCCACCACTGACCTGCTCCCCACTGTGACATGTCCCATACAGTAACATGATCACTACTGACATGGTGTCCACTGTCACATGACCTCACAGTGACATGGCCACCACTGACCCGCTGACCAATGTGACATGGCCCCCGTAGTGACATGGCCACCACTGACCTGCTGCCCACTGTGATATGGCCCCCATAGTGACACGGCCACAACTGACCTGCTGCCCACTGTTACATACCCACCACAGTGACATGGCAACCAGTGGCCTGTTGCTCCTGTGACATGGCCACCACTGATCTGCTGCCCACTGTGACATGACCTCACAGTGACATGGCCACCACTGACCCGCTGACCTCTGTGACATGACCCCCACATTGACAAGGCCACCACTGACCCGCTGACCACTGTGACATGGCCGCAACAGTGACATGGCCACCACTGACCTGCTGCCCACTGTGACATGGCCCCCATAGTGACATGGCCACCACTGACCTGCTGCCCACTGTGACATGGCCCCCACAGTGACATGGCCACCACTGACCCGCTGACCACTGTGACATGGACCCCATAGTGACATGGCCAGCACTGACCCGATGACCACTGTGACATGGCCCCCATAGTGACATGGCCATCACTGACCTGCTGCCCACTGTGACATGGCCCCCATAGTGACATGGCCACAACTGACCTGCTGCACACTGTGACATGACCTCACAGTGAAATGGCCACCACTGACCTGCTGACCACTGTGACATGGCCCCCACAGTGACATGGCCAGCACTGACCTGCTGCCCACTGTGACATGGCCCCCACAGTGACATGGCCACCACTGACCCGCTGACCACTGTGACATGGCCCCCACAGTGACATGACAACCAATGGCCTGTTGCTCACTTTGACATGGCCACCACTGACCCGCTGTCCACTGTGACATGTCCCATACAGTAACTTGACCACTACTGTCAAGCTGCCCACTGTCACATGGCCCCCACAGTGACGTGGCCACCACTGACCTGCTGCCCACTGTGACTGGCCACCACAGTGACATGGCCACCAGTGGACTGTTGCTCATTGTGACATGGACACAACTAATCTGCTACCCGCTGTGACATGACCTCACAGTGACATGGCCACCACTGACCCGCTTACAACTGTGACATGGCCCCCACAGTGACATGGCCACCACTGACCCGCTGACCACTGTGACATGGCCCCCATAATGACATGGCCACCACTGACCTGCTGCCCAGTGTGACATGGTCCCATACAGTAAAATGATCATTACTGACATGCTGCCCACTGTCACATGGCCCCACAGTGACGTGGCAACCACTGACCTGCTGCCCACTGTGACTGGTCACAACAGTGACATGGCCACCAGTGGACTGTTGCTCATTGTGACATGGCCACAACTAATCTGCTACCCGCTGTGACATGACCTCACAGTGACATGGCCACCACTGACCCGCTTACAACTGTGACATGGCCCCCACAGTGACATGGCCACCACTGACCCGCTGACCACTGTGACATGGCCCCCCCAGTGACATGGCCACCACTGACCTGCTGCCCACTGTGACATAGCCCCCATAGTGACATGGCCAGCATGACCTGCTGCCCACTGTGACATGGCCCCCATAGTGACATGGCCACCACTGACCTGCTGCCCACTGTGACATACCCCCCACAGTGAAATGGAAACCAGTGGTCTGTTTCTCACTGTGACATGGACACCACTGACCTGCTGCTCACTTTGACATGACCTCACAGTGACATGGCCACCACTGACCTGCTCCCCACTGTGACATGTCCCATACAGTAACATGATCACTACTGACATGCTGCCCACTGTCACATGGCCCCACAGTGACGTGGCCACCACTGACCTGCTGCCCACTGTGACTGGCCACCACAGTTACATGGCAACAGGTGGACTGTTGCTCATTGTGACATGGCCACAACTGATCTGCTGCCCACTGTGACATGACCTCACAGTGAAATGGCCACCACTGACCCGCTGACACCTGTGACATGGCCCCCACAGTGACATGGCCACCACTGACACACTGCCCACTGTGACATGGCCCCCACAGTGACATGGCTACCACGGACCTGCTGCCCACTGTGACATGGCCCCCATAGTGACATGGCCACCACTGACCTGCTGCCCACTGTGACATAGCCCCCACAGTGAAATGGCCACCACTGACCCGCTGACCACTGTGACATGGCCCCCACAGTGACATGGCCACCACTGACCCGCTGACCACTGTGACATGGCCCCCACAGTGACATGGCCACCACTGACCTGCTGCCCACTGTGACGTGGCCCCCATAGTGACGTGGCCACCACTGACCTGATGCCCTCGGTGACATGGCCCCCACTCTGACATGGCCAGCACTGACCCGCTGACCACGGTGACATGGCCCCCACATTGACATGGCAACCAGTGGCCTGTTGCTCACTGTGACATGGCCACCACTGACCTGCTGCACACTGTGACATGACCTCACTGTGACATGGCCACCACTGACCTGCTCCCCACTGTGACATGTCCCATACAGTAACATGATCACTACTGACATGGTGTCCAATGTCACATGACCTCACAGTGACATGGCCACCACTGACCCGCTGACCAATGTGACATGGACCCCGTAGTGACATGGCCACCACTGACCTGCTGCCCACTGTGATATGGCCCCCATAGTGACACGGCCACAACTGACCTGCTGCCCACTGTTACATACCCACCACAGTGACATGGCAACCAGTGGCCTGTTGCTCCTGTGACATGGCCACCACTGATCTGCTGCCCACTGTGACATGACCTCACAGTGACATGGCCACCACTGACCCGCTGACCTCTGTGACATGACCCCCACATTGACAAGGCCACCACTGACCCGCTGACCACTGTGACATGGCCGCAACAGTGACATGGCCACCACTGACCTGCTGCCCACTGTGACATGGCCCCCATAGTGACATGGCCACCACTGACCTGCTGCCCACTGTGACATGGCCCCCACAGTGACATGGCCACCACTGACCTGCTGCCCACTGTGACATGGTCCCCACAGTGACATGGCCACAACTGACCTGCTGCCCACTGTGACATACCCCCCACAGTGACATGGCAGCCAGTGACCTGTTGCTCACTCTGACATGGCCACCACTAACCTTCTCCCCACTGTGACATGTCCCATAAATTAACTTTACTACTACTGTCATGCTGCCCACTGTCACATGGCCCCACAGTGACGTGGTCACGAGTGACTTTCTGCCCACTGTGACTGGCCACCACAGTGACATGGCCACCAGTGGACTGTTGCTTATTGTGACATGGCCACCACTGACCTGCTGCACACTGTGACATGACCTCACAGTGACATGGCCAGCACTGACCTGCTCCCCACTGTGACATGGCCCCCATAGTGACATGGCCACCACTGATCCGCTGACCACTGTGACATGGCCCACACAGTGACATGGCCACCACTGACCCGCTGACCACTGTGACATGGCCCCCACAGTGACATGGCCACCACTGACCTGCTGCCCACTGTGACATGGCCCCCATAGTGACATGGCCACAACTGACCTGCTGCCCACTGTGACATACCCCCCACAGTGACATGGCAACCAGTGCCCTGTTGCTCCTGTGACATGGCCACCACTGACCTGGTGCACACTGTGACATGACCTCACAGTGACATGGCCACCACTGACCTGCTCCCCACTCTGACATGACCCATACAGTAACATGATCACTACTGACATGCTGCCCAGTGTCACATGTTCCCAGAGTGACGTGGCCACCACTGACCTGCTGCCCACTGTGACATGACCTCACAGTGACATGGCCACCACTGACCTGCTCCCCACTCTGACATGGCCCCCATAGTGACATGGCCACCACTGACCTGCTGCCCACTGTGACATGGCCCCCATTGTGACGTGGCCACCACTGACCTGATGCCCTCGGTGACATGGCCCCCACTCTGACATGGCCAGCACTGACCCGCTGACCACTGTGACATGGCCCCCACATTGACATGGCAACCAGTGGCCTGTTGCTCACTGTGACATGGCCACCACTGACCTGCTGCACACTGTGACATGACCTCACTGTGACATGGCCACCACTGACCTGCTCCCCACTGTGACATGTCCCATACAGTAACATGATCACTACTGACATGGTGTCCACTGTCACATGACCTCACAGTGACATGGCCACCACTGACCCGCTGACCAATGTGACATGGCCCCCGTAGTGACATGGCCACCACTGACCTGCTGCCCACTGTGATATGGCCCCCATAGTGACACGGCCACAACTGACCTGCTGCCCACTGTTACATACCCACCACAGTGACATGGCAACCAGTGGCCTGTTGCTCCTGTGACATGGCCACCACTGATCTGCTGCCCACTGTGACATGACCTCACAGTGACATGGCCACCACTGACCCGCTGACCTCTGTGACATGACCCCCACATTGACAAGGCCACCACTGACCCGCTGACCACTGTGACATGGCCGCAACAGTGACATGGCCACCACTGACCCGCTGACCACTGTGACATAGCCCCCATAGTGACATGGCCAGCATGACCTGCTGCCCACTGTGACATGGCCCCCATAGTGACATGGCCACCACTGACCTGCTGCCCACTGTGACATACCCCCCACAGTGAAATGGAAACCAGTGGTCTGTTTCTCACTGTGACATGGACACCACTGACCTGCTGCTCACTTTGACATGACCTCACAGTGACATGGCCACCACTGACCTGCTCCCCACTGTGACATGTCCCATACAGTAACATGATCACTACTGACATGCTGCCCACTGTCACATGGCCCCACAGTGACGTGGCCACCACTGACCTGCTGCCCACTGTGACTGGCCACCACAGTTACATGGCAACAGGTGGACTGTTGCTCATTGTGACATGGCCACAACTGATCTGCTGCCCACTGTGACATGACCTCACAGTGAAATGGCCACCACTGACCCGCTGACACCTGTGACATGGCCCCCACAGTGACATGGCCACCACTGACACACTGCCCACTGTGACATGGCCCCCACAGTGACATGGCTACCACGGACCTGCTGCCCACTGTGACATGGCCCCCATAGTGACATGGCCACCACTGACCTGCTGCCCACTGTGACATAGCCCCCACAGTGACATGGCCACCACTGACCCGCTGACCACTGTGACATGGCCCCCACAGTGACATGGCCACCACTGACCCGCTGACCACTGTGACATGGCCCCCACAGTGACATGGCCACCACTGACCTGCTGCCCACTGTGACGTGGCCCCCATAGTGACGTGGCCACCACTGACCTGATGCCCTCGGTGACATGGCCCCCACTCTGACATGGCCAGCACTGACCCGCTGACCACGGTGACATGGCCCCCACATTGACATGGCAACCAGTGGCCTGTTGCTCACTGTGACATGGCCACCACTGACCTGCTGCACACTGTGACATGACCTCACTGTGACATGGCCACCACTGACCTGCTCCCCACTGTGACATGTCCCATACAGTAACATGATCACTACTGACATGGTGTCCAATGTCACATGACCTCACAGTGACATGGCCACCACTGACCCGCTGACCAATGTGACATGGACCCCGTAGTGACATGGCCACCACTGACCTGCTGCCCACTGTGATATGGCCCCCATAGTGACACGGCCACAACTGACCTGCTGCCCACTGTTACATACCCACCACAGTGACATGGCAACCAGTGGCCTGTTGCTCCTGTGACATGGCCACCACTGATCTGCTGCCCACTGTGACATGACCTCACAGTGACATGGCCACCACTGACCCGCTGACCTCTGTGACATGACCCCCACATTGACAAGGCCACCACTGACCCGCTGACCACTGTGACATGTCCGCAACAGTGACATGGCCACCACTGACCTGCTGCCCACTGTGACATGGCCCCCATAGTGACATGGCCACCACTGACCTGCTGCCCACTGTGACATGGCCCCCACAGTGACATGGCCACCACTGACCTGCTGCCCACTGTGACATGGTCCCCACAGTGACATGGCCACAACTGACCTGCTGCCCACTGTGACATACCCCCCACAGTGACATGGCAGCCAGTGACCTGTTGCTCACTCTGACATGGCCACCACTAACCTTCTCCCCACTGTGACATGTCCCATAAATTAACTTTACTACTACTGTCATGCTGCCCACTGTCACATGGCCCCACAGTGACGTGGTCACGAGTGACTTTCTGCCCACTGTGACTGGCCACCACAGTGACATGGCCACCAGTGGACTGTTGCTTATTGTGACATGGCCACCACTGACCTGCTGCACACTGTGACATGACCTCACAGTGACATGGCCAGCACTGACCTGCTCCCCACTGTGACATGGCCCCCATAGTGACATGGCCACCACTGATCCGCTGACCACTGTGACATGGCCCACACAGTGACATGGCCACCACTGACCCGCTGACCACTGTGACATGGCCCCCACAGTGACATGGCCACCACTGACCTGCTGCCCACTGTGACATGGCCCCCATAGTGACATGGCCACAACTGACCTGCTGCCCACTGTGACATACCCCCCACAGTGACATGGCAACCAGTGCCCTGTTGCTCCTGTGACATGGCCACCACTGACCTGGTGCACACTGTGACATGACCTCACAGTGACATGGCCACCACTGACCTGCTCCCCACTGTGACATGACCCATACAGTAACATGATCACTACTGACATGCTGCCCAGTGTCACATGTTCCCAGAGTGACGTGGCCACCACTGACCTGCTGCCCACTGTGACATGACCTCACAGTGACATGGCCACCACTGACCTGCTCCCCACTCTGACATGGCCCCCATAGTGACATGGCCACCACTGACCTGCTGCCCACTGTGACATGGCCCCCATTGTGACGTGGCCACCACTGACCTGATGCCCTCGGTGACATGGCCCCCACTCTGACATGGCCAGCACTGACCCGCTGACCACTGTGACATGGCCCCCACATTGACATGGCAACCAGTGGCCTGTTGCTCACTGTGACATGGCCACCACTGACCTGCTGCACACTGTGACATGACCTCACTGTGACATGGCCACCACTGACCTGCTCCCCACTGTGACATGTCCCATACAGTAACATGATCACTACTGACATGGTGTCCACTGTCACATGACCTCACAGTGACATGGCCACCACTGACCCGCTGACCAATGTGACATGGCCCCCGTAGTGACATGGCCACCACTGACCTGCTGCCCACTGTGATATGGCCCCCATAGTGACACGGCCACAACTGACCTGCTGCCCACTGTTACATACCCACCACAGTGACATGGCAACCAGTGGCCTGTTGCTCCTGTGACATGGCCACCACTGATCTGCTGCCCACTGTGACATGACCTCACAGTGACATGGCCACCACTGACCCGCTGACCTCTGTGACATGACCCCCACATTGACAAGGCCACCACTGACCCGCTGACCACTGTGACATGGCCGCAACAGTGACATGGCCACCACTGACCCGCTGACCACTGTGACATGGCCCCCATAGTGACATGGCCACCACTGACCTGCTGCCCACTGTGACATGGCCCCCACAGTGACATGGCCACCACTGATGTGCTGCCCACTGTGACATGGCCCCACATTGACATGGCCACAACTGACCTGCTGCCCACTGTGACATACCCCCCACAGTGACATGGCAGCCAGTGACCTGTTGCTCACTCTGACATGGCCACCACTAACCTTCTCCCCACTGTGACATGTCCCATAAATTAACTTTACTACTACTGTCATGCTGCCAACTGTCACATGGCCCCACAGTGACGTGGTCACGAGTGACTTTCTGCCCACTGTGACTGGCCACCACAGTGACATGGCCACCAGTGGACTGTTGCTTATTGTGACATGGCCACCACTGACCTGCTGCACACTGTGACATGACCTCACAGTGACATGGCCAGCACTGACCTGCTCCCCACTGTGACATGGCCCCCATAGTGACATGGCCACCACTGATCCGCTGACCACTGTGACATGGCCCACACAGTGACATGGCCACCACTGACCCGCTGACCACTGTGACATGGCCCCTATAGTGACATGGTCACCACTGACCTGCTGCCCACTGTGACATAGCCCCCATAGTGACATGGCCACCACTGACCTTCTGCCCACTGTGACATGGCCCCCACAGTGACATGGCCACCACTGACCTCCTGCCCACTGTGACATGGCCCCCATAGTGACATGGCCACAACTGACCAGCTGCCCACTGTGACATAACCCCCACAGTGACATGACAACCAGTGCCCTGTTTCTCCTGTGACATGGCCACCACTGACCTGGTGCACACTGTGACATGACCTCACAGTGACATGGCCACCACTGACCTGCTCCCCACTGTGACATGACCCATACAGTAACAGGATCACTACTGACATGCTGCCCAGTGTCACATGTTCCCAGAGTGACGTGGCCACCACTGACCTGCTGCCCACTGTGACACGACCTCACAGTGACATGGCCACCACTGACCTGCTCCCCACTCTGACATGGCCCCCATAGTGACATGGCCACCACTGACCTGCTGCCCACTGTGACATGGCCCCCATAGTGACATGGCCACCACTGACCTGCTGCCCACTGTGACATGGCCCCCATAGTGACATGGCCACAACTGACCTGCTGCCCACTGTGACATGGCCCCCATAGTGACAAGGCCACCACTGACCCGCTGCCCACTGTCACATGGCCCCACAGTGACGTGGCCACCACTGACCTTCTGCCCACTGTGACTGGCCACCACAGTGACATGGCCACCAGTGGACTGTTGCTCATTGTGACATGGCCACAACTGATCTGCTACCCACTGTGACATGGCCCCCACAGTGACATGGCCACCACTGACCTGCTGCACACTGTGACATGGCCCCCACAGTGACATGGCCACCACTGACCCGCTGACCACTGTGACATAGCCCCCATAGTGACATGGCCACCACTGACCTGCTGCCCACTGTGACATGGCCCCCATAGTGACATGGCCACAACTGACCTGCTGCCCACTGTGACATAGCCCTCACAGTGACATGGCAACCACTGACCTGCTGCTCACTGTGACATGGCCACCACTTACCTGCTGCACACTGTGACATGACGTCACAGTGACGTGGCCACCAGTGACCCGCTGACCACTGTGACATGGCCCCCACAGTGACATGGCCACCACTGACCCGCTGACCACTGTGACATGGCCCCCACAGTGACATGGCCACCACTAACCTGCTGCCCACTGTGACTGGCCACCACAGTGACATGGCCACCAGTGGACTGTTGCTCATTGTGACATGGCCACAACTGATCTGCTGCCCACTGTGACATGACCTCACAGTGACATGGCCACCACTGACCCGCTGACACCTGTGACATGGCCCCCACAGTAACATGGCCACCACTGACCCGCTGACCACTGTGACATGGCCCCCACAGTGACATGGCCACCACTGACCCGCTGACCACTGTGACATGGCCCCCACAGTGACATGGCCACCACTGACCCGCTGACCACTGTGACATGACCTCACAGTGACATGGCCACCACTGACTTGCTGCCCACTGTGACGTGGCCCACATAGTGACGTGGCCACCACTGACCTGCTGCCCACGGTGACATGGCCCCCACACTGACATGGCCAGCACTGACACGCTGCCCACTGTGACATGGCCCCCACAGTGACATGGCCACCACTGACCCGCTGACCACTGTGACATGGCCCCCACAGTGACATGGCCTCCACGGACATGCTGCCCACTGTGACATGGCCCCCATAGTGACATGGCCACCACTTACCTGCTGCCCACTGTGACATGGCCCCCATAGTGACATGGCCACAACTGACCTGCTGCCCACTGTGACATGGCCCCCATAGTGACATGGCCACCAATGACCTGCTGCCCACTGTGACATACCCCCCACAGTGACATGGCAACCAGTGGCCTGTTGCTCACTGTGACATGGCCACCACTAACCTTCTCCCCACTGTGACATGTCCCATAATGTAACTTGACAACTACTGTCATGCTGCCCACTGTCACATGGCCCCACAGTGACGTGGCCACCACTGACCTGCTGCCCACTGTGACTGGCCACCACAGTGACATGGCCACCAGTGGACAGTTGCTCATTGTGAACATGGCCACAACTGATCTGCTGCCCACTGTGACATGACCTCACAGTGACATGGCCACCACTGACCTGCTGCCCACTGTGACGTGGCCCACATAGTGACGTGGCCACCACTGACCTGCTGCGCACGGTGACATGGCCCCCATAGTGACATGGCCACCACTGACCTGCTGCCCACTGTGACATGGCCCCCATAGTGACATGGCCACCACTGACCTGCTGATCACAGTGACATGGCCCCCATAGTTACATGGCCACCACTGACCTGCTGCCCACTGTGACATGTCCCCCATAGTGACATGGCCACAACTGACCTGCTGCCCACTGTGACATACCCCCCACAGTGACATGGCCACCAGTGGACTGTTGCTCATTGTGACATGGCCACAACTGATCTGCTGCCCACTGTGACATGACCTCACAGTGACATGGGCACCACTGACCCGCTGACCACTGTGACATGGCCCCCACAGTGACATGGCCACCACTGACCCGCTGACCACTGTGACAGGGCCCCCACAGTGACATGGCCACCACTAACCTGCTGCCCACTGTGACTGGCCACCACAGTGACATGGCCACCAGTGGACTGTTGCTCATTGTGACATGGCCACAACTGATCTGCTGCCCACTGTGACATGACCTCACAGTGACATGGCCACCACTGACCCGCTGACACCTGTGACATGGCCCCCACAGTAACATGGCCACCACTGACCCGCTGACCACTGTGACATGGCCCCCACAGTGACATGGCCACCACTGACCCGCTGTAAGAGTCGGTCAGAAGATCAGCATTGTCTCAACATTGTCATCAGGGACATGGACAGTGAGGTACCCGACAACGGCCTGTTTGGAGCGCAGCTGCCGACCCCTGGAATGGAATGTGGTGCAAAGGCTCCTGAATGCAGAACTGTGTGGCACAGCCAGTGCTGTGCTGTTCTCCTGAGTACTGAACCGTGTGGTGCAGGCAGTGCAGTGCTGTTCTTTGGTGCCTGAGCCGTGCAGTACAAAGAGTGTTGTGCTATTTTCGGTACCTGGGCCTAGCCAGAGCAGTTAGTGGTAATTGCATAGCCATTGTCAAAAAGATGGATCGTGACTGTTGCCATAACACCGATGAAGAAATCATGAACCTCAGATGAACTTTGCTTCATTATAATACCAAAACACACCTCCTGGTTGAAGGTTACCCGCCTCTGAGACTGACCACACCTCGGACACTCCCCCCCGCGCACGCGCGATGGCCTTGCTCGAGAGGGGTGGAGATATGATAATTGAATTCTGAGAAGGGCGGAGACCCCCGAGGCAGAGGTGGAGCAAGGTGTGTTACTGAGCATAAAAGATTACTTCTGGACAACGAAAATTGGAAGCTTCCCCACCAAGGACCACGACGATCGACGACGCAGCATCAGCTGGACCCGGGACCGTTAGGACGTCGTGAGATCAGCGGTGGTAGCTATAACCTCTCTCCCTCTTCTCTCTAAAACTTAACTTTACTTTTCTCCTTTCTTTCACCCATCTCTAACTATCGCGTGCCTCTTCACAGGCAACCCAATAAAGTTTCACTGTTTGATTACTGTTATCCCCTTTGGTGTTGGTCACCTTAATTTTGCACTTTCGAGATCGTAGCAAACGAATCATCACGAGTCCACCGAGTGGACCGTGACATTAAACTGGCGTCACGGACAGGATCCTGAGAGACAGGGGGGTGCAGGCTGTGTGTGGTCTGTAACAGGGGAAGAACTTTTCGCTCCAGCCGCACCTGGCCCTACACCCGAAAGGGTGAGAGGTGTCCAGAAAGCAAGGGGGGTGATTTGAGATTCCCGCACACCACACACGCCTCGGTGTATTGCACCCCAAACTCGAATTGAAGGCTCTGTCTATCAGGATCAAGTGCAAGGATCTCTTAGTGCAAAAGGGGGAACTGCCCTCAATAAATGAGGTCGACTACCTGGGGAAGTGAAAGGGACAAACTGAGAAAGTCTGCAACTAAGTTTAACCTCCCCGTGGTAGATCTTGGTCCCTTCAGCCACTCGGGGAAGAGAAGGGCGACGCAGCAGCTGTTGCGTCTGTGGTGTAACTAAGTTTTCCTCCCCGAAGTGAGTTCAGCCCCTTCGTAATAAGAATGACTGAAAAAGATGTTTATCAAAACCCTCTAACTGCCGCAGTCCCTAACATGGCTGAACTGGTAATAACAATTCAGGAGAAAGCTCATCCAATCATGGCAATCACAGATGTTAAAGATATGTTTTTCATGATACCTTTGCGACCAGAAGACAGAGATCGTTTTGCTTTTACGTGGGAGGGTCAACAATTTACCTTTATCCATCTGCCTCAGGAATACAAACATTCCCCTACACTATCTCACCACGCTTTGGCCCAAAAACTGGAGAAAATACCAAAAGCTGAAGGCATAGCAACCCAACAGAACATAATCTCTCATTTGGAGAACTTGGGTTTGCAAACTCCCCTAGAAAAGATCCAAAAGCCCTCACAAGAAGTGGAGATGATCACACGTCAACAACCAATCGTGCTAAGAGGCCCGTTTAAAGTTATTAAAGCAGTCACTAGCGGGACCCCCCCTCCTGACAGGGTGGCCCAGAGAGCCTCAGTACGAAAGTGGTATTCCCAGATTGAACACTATTGTAACCTTTTCCCAGTGACTGAAGGAGCTTTAAAAAACTTAGCTGTCCAAGAAACAGAGAGCCTGGACAGCAGCCAAGACAAACCTATCTCAGTTATTCGGGTGGCCCCTCCTTTCCTCCACGATCAGTCAGTGAATGCTTGGTTTACCGACGCTTCTGCAAAGCGAGAAGGAAAAGTGTGGCAATACCGGGCAGTAGCTCTCCACACTGCTACTGATGAACAGATAATAACAGAGGGAGAAGGGAGTGCCCAGGTAGGAGAATTAATTGCAGTATGGAGTGTTTTCCAGCACGAAGCACAAACCACTCCCCCTGTCCACATATACACTGATTCCTATGCAGTGTTTAAGGGATGTATTGAATGGCTCCCTTTCTGGGAGCAAAATGAGTGGGAGGTTAGCCTCCAATGCCCTAGGGAAGGAGCATCGGATAAATACTCACTGGATAATTCCATCATTCTAATTTTCTGTCTGGTTTTAATTTTTGCCTCAGAGAGGCAAGTTCTGGTTTATTCTTGCAGAAGAACTCCGAGGGACACCAAGAATAACATGAATCACTTAATTGGATTGGTAGTACTTTTCTGCATCTTACCACTAACCTGTAACCAAAAGAATACAGAATGGCCATGGTCCCAAGCTACCATCAAGCATACTAGCACTCTAGGACACTATCCCAAAGACCGTCTCCCAAACTTAGCCACTGTAGTATGGTGGTACAAGGGGATAACATCCCAATAAGATGCAGATTGATCACTGAATCCCACATTGAAACCACAAACAGTTATGGAGCTGGACCACATGACCCTATTTTGTTATGTAAAAATTAAAACCTAGATTGTTGGCTAAATTTGACTGCTGTACAGCACGCCCATAAAGTTATGTGTGGTAAAAATAACACTAAATATTGGGGAGAACTCAAAATAGATGTTGTAATACCTACTACCCAACCAACTGTTGTGCTTAGCCCAAAAACCTTTGGAATAGGACCATATGTAATCAGGAATACAGGCCAACAACAAATGTTGTTTAACCCGACATGGTCTCTCAAACGAGTTGAATTGCTGATGCAAAACAATGTTTCGGACATTCAGCCAGCTTGCTCACCCTTCCTAAAGGCTTCTTACGAGGGATGGACAACCTGGCTGCAAAAACGAACTCTTTCCACGGGAAGAACACGGAGAGACCTAACCGGTGTTTTGGGAACAGGATTGGGAGTTTTAAATAGTATCGATTCAGAGGTAATAATGAACAAATTGGCTACCTTAATTAGTGATTTGGCTAACTTACAACAGCCCTTGTGATCATTTTTATTGGCTCTGGGGACTAACCAGTGGCTGTTGTCAAATATATTATCAAAGTGGGAAAAGGTAAATGTAAAGGATCATGAATTGATTGTAGATGCACTTGGGGTGATACAGAATAACCTCTCTTTGGCTCTCAGCTGTATCCAGGCTCAAGTATGGATGCAGTCGGTAGCCGCCTCAATTATAAGAGAAGGTGAAGAAGGCACTCTCCCTACTGAAATTAGGAAAATAATTTGGGACAGTGCTACTGATTTTGAGAAGAAACTCCAATCCTGGTGGAACCTGGTAAACTTTACCTATGACCCCATCACAAACACAGCTACAACCTTTGTGCTTACTATATATAATGCTACCATATACCCAATTTATCCCATCATTGCATTAGGGTTGAACCACAACGGAGCTATACTCTATCCTTTTGAGCATAGAGTATGGGCCCGAAAGGTGGATGAAAAATGGCAAACTGTCAATTTGGAATCTTGCATTGTGCGAGAACAACAAGGATTTATCTGTGAAGGCAACGCAATTGAGGCTCAAGATATTTGTTTAGATACTGAACAAAATATTTGTCATTTTGAGATTCATCCTAATGAAAACCCTGAAACAGTACTCATATACATTGGCAAAGGCTGTGTATGTCTGAGGACTGTTTGTGATTTTTTATCCGTGGACAAGGTAATTGTAGAGACTAAAAATCATTCAAATTTTTGTGTTTGTAATTTTACTGAGATTATCGGGTGTGACTTTTCTTATTCGGCCCCGGTCACATCTCACCAACTTTTGCAATCTAATTACACGTTGATTCATGAATTGCTGCCTACACCCATTGGAATGAATCTCACTTTGGTAAAGCAATTACTACAACACAAAGATTTGATTGAGATTTTGGAAAAAAAATTAGGGAAAACGGACAGAAAACCTTAATAACTGTTCATCACAATGTAAAAGAAATACACCGAGTTTTGGAAAGAGTGCAAAAGGATGCAGAACATAGATGGTGGGACACACTTTTCGGATGGTCGCCTACTGCTACAGGCATCCTGAACAAGTTGTGTCACCCCATCGTGGTTCTCTTGATATTGGTTTTGATCAGTTTGGTTTTGTCAGCAGTATTGTATGTCATAACCTGGAGAATGATGAATCGGTTAACACGTTTGATGTCTGTATTGAACACACACAATATGTTTGATGTCCCATCCAATGTGGATATCCCCAAAACAATTGATGTTTTAAAATCTCATTAATTTTTTTTTTTATATTAATAGCTTTGATTGTAATTATTTTATAAATTTAATTTTGTAGATTGTTTGATCACTGTTATTTCCTTTCTTTCTTCTCTCTCTCTCTGTCTCTCTCCCTTTCTTTTGATTTCTTTCTTCCTCTTCTACTATGCTACTACCGTGCGATCCCGATGTCCTGACGACCATGTTGAGCCACGGGGTGGTGTAAGAGTCGGTCAGAAGATCAGCATTGTCTCAACATTGTCATCAGGGACATGGACAGTGAGGTACCCGACAACGGCCTGTTTGGAGCGCAGCTGCCGACCCCTGGAATGGAATGTGGTGCAAAGGCTCCTGAATGCAGAACTGTGTGGCACAGCCAGTGCTGTGCTGTTCTCCTGAGTACTGAACCGTGTGGTGCAGGCAGTGCAGTGCTGTTCTTTGGTGCCTGAGCCGTGCAGTACAAAGAGTGTTGTGCTATTGTTCGGTACCTGGGCCTAGCCAGAGCAGTTAGTGGTAATTGCATAGCCATTGTCAAAAAGATGGATCGTGACTGTTGCCATAACACCGATGAAGAAATCATGAACCTCAGATGAACTTTGCTTCATTATAATACCAAAACACACCTCCTGGTTGAAGGTTACCCGCCTCTGAGACTGACCACACCTCGGACACTCCCCCCCGCGCACGCGCGATGGCCTTGCTCGAGAGGGGTGGAGATATGATAATTGAATTCTGAGAAGGGCGGAGACCCCTGAGGCAGAGGTGGAGCAAGGTGTGTTACTGAGCATAAAAGATTACTTCTGGACAACGAAAATTGGAAGCTTCCCCACCAAGGACCACGACGATCGACGACGCAGCATCAGCTGGACCCGGGACCGTTAGGACGTCGTGAGATCAGCGGTGGTAGCTATAACCTCTCTCCCTCTTCTCTCTAAAACTTAACTTTACTTTTCTCCTTTCTTTCACCCATCTCTAACTATCGCGTGCCTCTTCACAGGCAACCCAATAAAGTTTCACTGTTTGATTACTGTTATCCCCTTTGGTGTTGGTCACCTTAATTTTGCACTTTCGAGATCGTAGCAAACGAATCATCACGAGTCCACCGAGTGGACCGTGACATTAAACTGGCGTCACGGACAGGATCCTGAGAGACAGGGGGGTGCAGGCTGTGTGTGGTCTGTAACAGGGGAAGAACTTTTCGCTCCAGCCGCACCTGGCCCTACACCCGAAAGGGTGAGAGGTGTCCAGAAAGCAAGGGGGGTGATTTGAGATTCCCGCACACCACACACGCCTCGGTGTATTGCACCCCAAACTCGAATTGAAGGCTCTGTCTATCAGGATCAAGTGCAAGGATCTCTTAGTGCAAAAGGGGGAACTGCCCTCAATAAATGAGGTCGACTACCTGGGGAAGTGAAAGGGACAAACTGAGAAAGTCTGCAACTAAGTTTAACCTCCCCGTGGTAGATCTTGGTCCCTTCAGCCACTCGGGGAAGAGAAGGGCGACGCAGCAGCTGTTGCGTCTGTGGTGTAACTAAGTTTTCCTCCCCGAAGTGAGTTCAGCCCCTTCGTAATAAGAATGACTGAAAAAGATGTTTATCAAAACCCTCTAACTGCCGCAGTCCCTAACATGGCTGAACTGGTAATAACAATTCAGGAGAAAGCTCATCCAATCATGGCAATCACAGATGTTAAAGATATGTTTTTCATGATACCTTTGCGACCAGAAGACAGAGATCGTTTTGCTTTTACGTGGGAGGGTCAACAATTTACCTTTATCCATCTGCCTCAGGAATACAAACATTCCCCTACACTATCTCACCACGCTTTGGCCCAAAAACTGGAGAAAATACCAAAAGCTGAAGGCATAGCAACCCAACAGAACATAATCTCTCATTTGGAGAACTTGGGTTTGCAAACTCCCCTAGAAAAGATCCAAAAGCCCTCACAAGAAGTGGAGATGATCACACGTCAACAACCAATCGTGCTAAGAGGCCCGTTTAAAGTTATTAAAGCAGTCACTAGCGGGACCCCCCCTCCTGACAGGGTGGCCCAGAGAGCCTCAGTACGAAAGTGGTATTCCCAGATTGAACACTATTGTAACCTTTTCCCAGTGACTGAAGGAGCTTTAAAAAACTTAGCTGTCCAAGAAACAGAGAGCCTGGACAGCAGCCAAGACAAACCTATCTCAGTTATTCGGGTGGCCCCTCCTTTCCTCCACGATCAGTCAGTGAATGCTTGGTTTACCGACGCTTCTGCAAAGCGAGAAGGAAAAGTGTGGCAATACCGGGCAGTAGCTCTCCACACTGCTACTGATGAACAGATAATAACAGAGGGAGAAGGGAGTGCCCAGGTAGGAGAATTAATTGCAGTATGGAGTGTTTTCCAGCACGAAGCACAAACCACTCCCCCTGTCCACATATACACTGATTCCTATGCAGTGTTTAAGGGATGTATTGAATGGCTCCCTTTCTGGGAGCAAAATGAGTGGGAGGTTAGCCTCCAATGCCCTAGGGAAGGAGCATCGGATAAATACTCACTGGATAATTCCATCATTCTAATTTTCTGTCTGGTTTTAATTTTTGCCTCAGAGAGGCAAGTTCTGGTTTATTCTTGCAGAAGAACTCCGAGGGACACCAAGAATAACATGAATCACTTAATTGGATTGGTAGTACTTTTCTGCATCTTACCACTAACCTGTAACCAAAAGAATACAGAATGGCCATGGTCCCAAGCTACCATCAAGCATACTAGCACTCTAGGACACTATCCCAAAGACCGTCTCCCAAACTTAGCCACTGTAGTATGGTGGTACAAGGGGATAACATCCCAATAAGATGCAGATTGATCACTGAATCCCACATTGAAACCACAAACAGTTATGGAGCTGGACCACATGACCCTATTTTGTTATGTAAAAATTAAAACCTAGATTGTTGGCTAAATTTGACTGCTGTACAGCACGCCCATAAAGTTATGTGTGGTAAAAATAACACTAAATATTGGGGAGAACTCAAAATAGATGTTGTAATACCTACTACCCAACCAACTGTTGTGCTTAGCCCAAAAACCTTTGGAATAGGACCATATGTAATCAGGAATACAGGCCAACAACAAATGTTGTTTAACCCGACATGGTCTCTCAAACGAGTTGAATTGCTGATGCAAAACAATGTTTCGGACATTCAGCCAGCTTGCTCACCCTTCCTAAAGGCTTCTTACGAGGGATGGACAACCTGGCTGCAAAAACGAACTCTTTCCACGGGAAGAACACGGAGAGACCTAACCGGTGTTTTGGGAACAGGATTGGGAGTTTTAAATAGTATCGATTCAGAGGTAATAATGAACAAATTGGCTACCTTAATTAGTGATTTGGCTAACTTACAACAGCCCTTGTGATCATTTTTATTGGCTCTGGGGACTAACCAGTGGCTGTTGTCAAATATATTATCAAAGTGGGAAAAGGTAAATGTAAAGGATCATGAATTGATTGTAGATGCACTTGGGGTGATACAGAATAACCTCTCTTTGGCTCTCAGCTGTATCCAGGCTCAAGTATGGATGCAGTCGGTAGCCGCCTCAATTATAAGAGAAGGTGAAGAAGGCACTCTCCCTACTGAAATTAGGAAAATAATTTGGGACAGTGCTACTGATTTTGAGAAGAAACTCCAATCCTGGTGGAACCTGGTAAACTTTACCTATGACCCCATCACAAACACAGCTACAACCTTTGTGCTTACTATATATAATGCTACCATATACCCAATTTATCCCATCATTGCATTAGGGTTGAACCACAACGGAGCTATACTCTATCCTTTTGAGCATAGAGTATGGGCCCGAAAGGTGGATGAAAAATGGCAAACTGTCAATTTGGAATCTTGCATTGTGCGAGAACAACAAGGATTTATCTGTGAAGGCAACGCAATTGAGGCTCAAGATATTTGTTTAGATACTGAACAAAATATTTGTCATTTTGAGATTCATCCTAATGAAAACCCTGAAACAGTACTCATATACATTGGCAAAGGCTGTGTATGTCTGAGGACTGTTTGTGATTTTTTATCCGTGGACAAGGTAATTGTAGAGACTAAAAATCATTCAAATTTTTGTGTTTGTAATTTTACTGAGATTATCGGGTGTGACTTTTCTTATTCGGCCCCGGTCACATCTCACCAACTTTTGCAATCTAATTACACGTTGATTCATGAATTGCTGCCTACACCCATTGGAATGAATCTCACTTTGGTAAAGCAATTACTACAACACAAAGATTTGATTGAGATTTTGGAAAAAAAATTAGGGAAAACGGACAGAAAACCTTAATAACTGTTCATCACAATGTAAAAGAAATACACCGAGTTTTGGAAAGAGTGCAAAAGGATGCAGAACATAGATGGTGGGACACACTTTTCGGATGGTCGCCTACTGCTACAGGCATCCTGAACAAGTTGTGTCACCCCATCGTGGTTCTCTTGATATTGGTTTTGATCAGTTTGGTTTTGTCAGCAGTATTGTATGTCATAACCTGGAGAATGATGAATCGGTTAACACGTTTGATGTCTGTATTGAACACACACAATATGTTTGATGTCCCATCCAATGTGGATATCCCCAAAACAATTGATGTTTTAAAATCTCATTAATTTTTTTTTTTATATTAATAGCTTTGATTGTAATTATTTTATAAATTTAATTTTGTAGATTGTTTGATCACTGTTATTTCCTTTCTTTCTTCTCTCTCTCTCTGTCTCTCTCCCTTTCTTTTGATTTCTTTCTTCCTCTTCTACTATGCTACTACCGTGCGATCCCGATGTCCTGACGACCATGTTGAGCCACGGGGTGGTGTAAGAGTCGGTCAGAAGATCAGCATTGTCTCAACATTGTCATCAGGGACATGGACAGTGAGGTACCCGACAACGGCCTGTTTGGAGCGCAGCTGCCGACCCCTGGAATGGAATGTGGTGCAAAGGCTCCTGAATGCAGAACTGTGTGGCACAGCCAGTGCTGTGCTGTTCTCCTGAGTACTGAACCGTGTGGTGCAGGCAGTGCAGTGCTGTTCTTTGGTGCCTGAGCCGTGCAGTACAAAGAGTGTTGTGCTATTGTTCGGTACCTGGGCCTAGCCAGAGCAGTTAGTGGTAATTGCATAGCCATTGTCAAAAAGATGGATCGTGACTGTTGCCATAACACCGATGAAGAAATCATGAACCTCAGATGAACTTTGCTTCATTATAATACCAAAACACACCTCCTGGTTGAAGGTTACCCGCCTCTGAGACTGACCACACCTCGGACACTCCCCCCCGCGCACGCGCGATGGCCTTGCTCGAGAGGGGTGGAGATATGATAATTGAATTCTGAGAAGGGCGGAGACCCCTGAGGCAGAGGTGGAGCAAGGTGTGTTACTGAGCATAAAAGATTACTTCTGGACAACGAAAATTGGAAGCTTCCCCACCAAGGACCACGACGATCGACGACGCAGCATCAGCTGGACCCGGGACCGTTAGGACGTCGTGAGATCAGCGGTGGTAGCTATAACCTCTCTCCCTCTTCTCTCTAAAACTTAACTTTACTTTTCTCCTTTCTTTCACCCATCTCTAACTATCGCGTGCCTCTTCACAGGCAACCCAATAAAGTTTCACTGTTTGATTACTGTTATCCCCTTTGGTGTTGGTCACCTTAATTTTGCACTTTCGAGATCGTAGCAAACGAATCATCACGAGTCCACCGAGTGGACCGTGACATTAAACTGGCGTCACGGACAGGATCCTGAGAGACAGGGGGGTGCAGGCTGTGTGTGGTCTGTAACAGGGGAAGAACTTTTCGCTCCAGCCGCACCTGGCCCTACACCCGAAAGGGTGAGAGGTGTCCAGAAAGCAAGGGGGGTGATTTGAGATTCCCGCACACCACACACGCCTCGGTGTATTGCACCCCAAACTCGAATTGAAGGCTCTGTCTATCAGGATCAAGTGCAAGGATCTCTTAGTGCAAAAGGGGGAACTGCCCTCAATAAATGAGGTCGACTACCTGGGGAAGTGAAAGGGACAAACTGAGAAAGTCTGCAACTAAGTTTAACCTCCCCGTGGTAGATCTTGGTCCCTTCAGCCACTCGGGGAAGAGAAGGGCGACGCAGCAGCTGTTGCGTCTGTGGTGTAACTAAGTTTTCCTCCCCGAAGTGAGTTCAGCCCCTTCGTAATAAGAATGACTGAAAAAGATGTTTATCAAAACCCTCTAACTGCCGCAGTCCCTAACATGGCTGAACTGGTAATAACAATTCAGGAGAAAGCTCATCCAATCATGGCAATCACAGATGTTAAAGATATGTTTTTCATGATACCTTTGCGACCAGAAGACAGAGATCGTTTTGCTTTTACGTGGGAGGGTCAACAATTTACCTTTATCCATCTGCCTCAGGAATACAAACATTCCCCTACACTATCTCACCACGCTTTGGCCCAAAAACTGGAGAAAATACCAAAAGCTGAAGGCATAGCAACCCAACAGAACATAATCTCTCATTTGGAGAACTTGGGTTTGCAAACTCCCCTAGAAAAGATCCAAAAGCCCTCACAAGAAGTGGAGATGATCACACGTCAACAACCAATCGTGCTAAGAGGCCCGTTTAAAGTTATTAAAGCAGTCACTAGCGGGATCCCCCCTCCTGACAGGGTGGCCCAGAGAGCCTCAGTACGAAAGTGGTATTCCCAGATTGAACACTATTGTAACCTTTTCCCAGTGACTGAAGGAGCTTTAAAAAACTTAGCTGTCCAAGAAACAGAGAGCCTGGACAGCAGCCAAGACAAACCTATCTCAGTTATTCGGGTGGCCCCTCCTTTCCTCCACGATCAGTCAGTGAATGCTTGGTTTACCGACGCTTCTGCAAAGCGAGAAGGAAAAGTGTGGCAATACCGGGCAGTAGCTCTCCACACTGCTACTGATGAACAGATAATAACAGAGGGAGAAGGGAGTGCCCAGGTAGGAGAATTAATTGCAGTATGGAGTGTTTTCCAGCACGAAGCACAAACCACTCCCCCTGTCCACATATACACTGATTCCTATGCAGTGTTTAAGGGATGTATTGAATGGCTCCCTTTCTGGGAGCAAAATGAGTGGGAGGTTAGCCTCCAATGCCCTAGGGAAGGAGCATCGGATAAATACTCACTGGATAATTCCATCATTCTAATTTTCTGTCTGGTTTTAATTTTTGCCTCAGAGAGGCAAGTTCTGGTTTATTCTTGCAGAAGAACTCCGAGGGACACCAAGAATAACATGAATCACTTAATTGGATTGGTAGTACTTTTCTGCATCTTACCACTAACCTGTAACCAAAAGAATACAGAATGGCCATGGTCCCAAGCTACCATCAAGCATACTAGCACTCTAGGACACTATCCCAAAGACCGTCTCCCAAACTTAGCCACTGTAGTATGGTGGTACAAGGGGATAACATCCCAATAAGATGCAGATTGATCACTGAATCCCACATTGAAACCACAAACAGTTATGGAGCTGGACCACATGACCCTATTTTGTTATGTAAAAATTAAAACCTAGATTGTTGGCTAAATTTGACTGCTGTACAGCACGCCCATAAAGTTATGTGTGGTAAAAATAACACTAAATATTGGGGAGAACTCAAAATAGATGTTGTAATACCTACTACCCAACCAACTGTTGTGCTTAGCCCAAAAACCTTTGGAATAGGACCATATGTAATCAGGAATACAGGCCAACAACAAATGTTGTTTAACCCGACATGGTCTCTCAAACGAGTTGAATTGCTGATGCAAAACAATGTTTCGGACATTCAGCCAGCTTGCTCACCCTTCCTAAAGGCTTCTTACGAGGGATGGACAACCTGGCTGCAAAAACGAACTCTTTCCACGGGAAGAACACGGAGAGACCTAACCGGTGTTTTGGGAACAGGATTGGGAGTTTTAAATAGTATCGATTCAGAGGTAATAATGAACAAATTGGCTACCTTAATTAGTGATTTGGCTAACTTACAACAGCCCTTGTGATCATTTTTATTGGCTCTGGGGACTAACCAGTGGCTGTTGTCAAATATATTATCAAAGTGGGAAAAGGTAAATGTAAAGGATCATGAATTGATTGTAGATGCACTTGGGGTGATACAGAATAACCTCTCTTTGGCTCTCAGCTGTATCCAGGCTCAAGTATGGATGCAGTCGGTAGCCGCCTCAATTATAAGAGAAGGTGAAGAAGGCACTCTCCCTACTGAAATTAGGAAAATAATTTGGGACAGTGCTACTGATTTTGAGAAGAAACTCCAATCCTGGTGGAACCTGGTAAACTTTACCTATGACCCCATCACAAACACAGCTACAACCTTTGTGCTTACTATATATAATGCTACCATATACCCAATTTATCCCATCATTGCATTAGGGTTGAACCACAACGGAGCTATACTCTATCCTTTTGAGCATAGAGTATGGGCCCGAAAGGTGGATGAAAAATGGCAAACTGTCAATTTGGAATCTTGCATTGTGCGAGAACAACAAGGATTTATCTGTGAAGGCAACGCAATTGAGGCTCAAGATATTTGTTTAGATACTGAACAAAATATTTGTCATTTTGAGATTCATCCTAATGAAAACCCTGAAACAGTACTCATATACATTGGCAAAGGCTGTGTATGTCTGAGGACTGTTTGTGATTTTTTATCCGTGGACAAGGTAATTGTAGAGACTAAAAATCATTCAAATTTTTGTGTTTGTAATTTTACTGAGATTATCGGGTGTGACTTTTCTTATTCGGCCCCGGTCACATCTCACCAACTTTTGCAATCTAATTACACGTTGATTCATGAATTGCTGCCTACACCCATTGGAATGAATCTCACTTTGGTAAAGCAATTACTACAACACAAAGATTTGATTGAGATTTTGGAAAAAAAATTAGGGAAAACGGACAGAAAACCTTAATAACTGTTCATCACAATGTAAAAGAAATACACCGAGTTTTGGAAAGAGTGCAAAAGGATGCAGAACATAGATGGTGGGACACACTTTTCGGATGGTCGCCTACTGCTACAGGCATCCTGAACAAGTTGTGTCACCCCATCGTGGTTCTCTTGATATTGGTTTTGATCAGTTTGGTTTTGTCAGCAGTATTGTATGTCATAACCTGGAGAATGATGAATCGGTTAACACGTTTGATGTCTGTATTGAACACACACAATATGTTTGATGTCCCATCCAATGTGGATATCCCCAAAACAATTGATGTTTTAAAATCTCATTAATTTTTTTTTTTATATTAATAGCTTTGATTGTAATTATTTTATAAATTTAATTTTGTAGATTGTTTGATCACTGTTATTTCCTTTCTTTCTTCTCTCTCTCTCTGTCTCTCTCCCTTTCTTTTGATTTCTTTCTTCCTCTTCTACTATGCTACTACCGTGCGATCCCGATGTCCTGACGACCATGTTGAGCCACGGGGTGGTGTAAGAGTCGGTCAGAAGATCAGCATTGTCTCAACATTGTCATCAGGGACATGGACAGTGAGGTACCCGACAACGGCCTGTTTGGAGCGCAGCTGCCGACCCCTGGAATGGAATGTGGTGCAAAGGCTCCTGAATGCAGAACTGTGTGGCACAGCCAGTGCTGTGCTGTTCTCCTGAGTACTGAACCGTGTGGTGCAGGCAGTGCAGTGCTGTTCTTTGGTGCCTGAGCCGTGCAGTACAAAGAGTGTTGTGCTATTGTTCGGTACCTGGGCCTAGCCAGAGCAGTTAGTGGTAATTGCATAGCCATTGTCAAAAAGATGGATCGTGACTGTTGCCATAACACCGATGAAGAAATCATGAACCTCAGATGAACTTTGCTTCATTATAATACCAAAACACACCTCCTGGTTGAAGGTTACCCGCCTCTGAGACTGACCACACCTCGGACACTCCCCCCCGCGCACGCGCGATGGCCTTGCTCGAGAGGGGTGGAGATATGATAATTGAATTCTGAGAAGGGCGGAGACCCCTGAGGCAGAGGTGGAGCAAGGTGTGTTACTGAGCATAAAAGATTACTTCTGGACAACGAAAATTGGAAGCTTCCCCACCAAGGACCACGACGATCGACGACGCAGCATCAGCTGGACCCGGGACCGTTAGGACGTCGTGAGATCAGCGGTGGTAGCTATAACCTCTCTCCCTCTTCTCTCTAAAACTTAACTTTACTTTTCTCCTTTCTTTCACCCATCTCTAACTATCGCGTGCCTCTTCACAGGCAACCCAATAAAGTTTCACTGTTTGATTACTGTTATCCCCTTTGGTGTTGGTCACCTTAATTTTGCACTTTCGAGATCGTAGCAAACGAATCATCACGAGTCCACCGAGTGGACCGTGACATTAAACTGGCGTCACGGACAGGATCCTGAGAGACAGGGGGGTGCAGGCTGTGTGTGGTCTGTAACAGGGGAAGAACTTTTCGCTCCAGCCGCACCTGGCCCTACACCCGAAAGGGTGAGAGGTGTCCAGAAAGCAAGGGGGGTGATTTGAGATTCCCGCACACCACACACGCCTCGGTGTATTGCACCCCAAACTCGAATTGAAGGCTCTGTCTATCAGGATCAAGTGCAAGGATCTCTTAGTGCAAAAGGGGGAACTGCCCTCAATAAATGAGGTCGACTACCTGGGGAAGTGAAAGGGACAAACTGAGAAAGTCTGCAACTAAGTTTAACCTCCCCGTGGTAGATCTTGGTCCCTTCAGCCACTCGGGGAAGAGAAGGGCGACGCAGCAGCTGTTGCGTCTGTGGTGTAACTAAGTTTTCCTCCCCGAAGTGAGTTCAGCCCCTTCGTAATAAGAATGACTGAAAAAGATGTTTATCAAAACCCTCTAACTGCCGCAGTCCCTAACATGGCTGAACTGGTAATAACAATTCAGGAGAAAGCTCATCCAATCATGGCAATCACAGATGTTAAAGATATGTTTTTCATGATACCTTTGCGACCAGAAGACAGAGATCGTTTTGCTTTTACGTGGGAGGGTCAACAATTTACCTTTATCCATCTGCCTCAGGAATACAAACATTCCCCTACACTATCTCACCACGCTTTGGCCCAAAAACTGGAGAAAATACCAAAAGCTGAAGGCATAGCAACCCAACAGAACATAATCTCTCATTTGGAGAACTTGGGTTTGCAAACTCCCCTAGAAAAGATCCAAAAGCCCTCACAAGAAGTGGAGATGATCACACGTCAACAACCAATCGTGCTAAGAGGCCCGTTTAAAGTTATTAAAGCAGTCACTAGCGGGACCCCCCCTCCTGACAGGGTGGCCCAGAGAGCCTCAGTACGAAAGTGGTATTCCCAGATTGAACACTATTGTAACCTTTTCCCAGTGACTGAAGGAGCTTTAAAAAACTTAGCTGTCCAAGAAACAGAGAGCCTGGACAGCAGCCAAGACAAACCTATCTCAGTTATTCGGGTGGCCCCTCCTTTCCTCCACGATCAGTCAGTGAATGCTTGGTTTACCGACGCTTCTGCAAAGCGAGAAGGAAAAGTGTGGCAATACCGGGCAGTAGCTCTCCACACTGCTACTGATGAACAGATAATAACAGAGGGAGAAGGGAGTGCCCAGGTAGGAGAATTAATTGCAGTATGGAGTGTTTTCCAGCACGAAGCACAAACCACTCCCCCTGTCCACATATACACTGATTCCTATGCAGTGTTTAAGGGATGTATTGAATGGCTCCCTTTCTGGGAGCAAAATGAGTGGGAGGTTAGCCTCCAATGCCCTAGGGAAGGAGCATCGGATAAATACTCACTGGATAATTCCATCATTCTAATTTTCTGTCTGGTTTTAATTTTTGCCTCAGAGAGGCAAGTTCTGGTTTATTCTTGCAGAAGAACTCCGAGGGACACCAAGAATAACATGAATCACTTAATTGGATTGGTAGTACTTTTCTGCATCTTACCACTAACCTGTAACCAAAAGAATACAGAATGGCCATGGTCCCAAGCTACCATCAAGCATACTAGCACTCTAGGACACTATCCCAAAGACCGTCTCCCAAACTTAGCCACTGTAGTATGGTGGTACAAGGGGATAACATCCCAATAAGATGCAGATTGATCACTGAATCCCACATTGAAACCACAAACAGTTATGGAGCTGGACCACATGACCCTATTTTGTTATGTAAAAATTAAAACCTAGATTGTTGGCTAAATTTGACTGCTGTACAGCACGCCCATAAAGTTATGTGTGGTAAAAATAACACTAAATATTGGGGAGAACTCAAAATAGATGTTGTAATACCTACTACCCAACCAACTGTTGTGCTTAGCCCAAAAACCTTTGGAATAGGACCATATGTAATCAGGAATACAGGCCAACAACAAATGTTGTTTAACCCGACATGGTCTCTCAAACGAGTTGAATTGCTGATGCAAAACAATGTTTCGGACATTCAGCCAGCTTGCTCACCCTTCCTAAAGGCTTCTTACGAGGGATGGACAACCTGGCTGCAAAAACGAACTCTTTCCACGGGAAGAACACGGAGAGACCTAACCGGTGTTTTGGGAACAGGATTGGGAGTTTTAAATAGTATCGATTCAGAGGTAATAATGAACAAATTGGCTACCTTAATTAGTGATTTGGCTAACTTACAACAGCCCTTGTGATCATTTTTATTGGCTCTGGGGACTAACCAGTGGCTGTTGTCAAATATATTATCAAAGTGGGAAAAGGTAAATGTAAAGGATCATGAATTGATTGTAGATGCACTTGGGGTGATACAGAATAACCTCTCTTTGGCTCTCAGCTGTATCCAGGCTCAAGTATGGATGCAGTCGGTAGCCGCCTCAATTATAAGAGAAGGTGAAGAAGGCACTCTCCCTACTGAAATTAGGAAAATAATTTGGGACAGTGCTACTGATTTTGAGAAGAAACTCCAATCCTGGTGGAACCTGGTAAACTTTACCTATGACCCCATCACAAACACAGCTACAACCTTTGTGCTTACTATATATAATGCTACCATATACCCAATTTATCCCATCATTGCATTAGGGTTGAACCACAACGGAGCTATACTCTATCCTTTTGAGCATAGAGTATGGGCCCGAAAGGTGGATGAAAAATGGCAAACTGTCAATTTGGAATCTTGCATTGTGCGAGAACAACAAGGATTTATCTGTGAAGGCAACGCAATTGAGGCTCAAGATATTTGTTTAGATACTGAACAAAATATTTGTCATTTTGAGATTCATCCTAATGAAAACCCTGAAACAGTACTCATATACATTGGCAAAGGCTGTGTATGTCTGAGGACTGTTTGTGATTTTTTATCCGTGGACAAGGTAATTGTAGAGACTAAAAATCATTCAAATTTTTGTGTTTGTAATTTTACTGAGATTATCGGGTGTGACTTTTCTTATTCGGCCCCGGTCACATCTCACCAACTTTTGCAATCTAATTACACGTTGATTCATGAATTGCTGCCTACACCCATTGGAATGAATCTCACTTTGGTAAAGCAATTACTACAACACAAAGATTTGATTGAGATTTTGGAAAAAAAATTAGGGAAAACGGACAGAAAACCTTAATAACTGTTCATCACAATGTAAAAGAAATACACCGAGTTTTGGAAAGAGTGCAAAAGGATGCAGAACATAGATGGTGGGACACACTTTTCGGATGGTCGCCTACTGCTACAGGCATCCTGAACAAGTTGTGTCACCCCATCGTGGTTCTCTTGATATTGGTTTTGATCAGTTTGGTTTTGTCAGCAGTATTGTATGTCATAACCTGGAGAATGATGAATCGGTTAACACGTTTGATGTCTGTATTGAACACACACAATATGTTTGATGTCCCATCCAATGTGGATATCCCCAAAACAATTGATGTTTTAAAATCTCATTAATTTTTTTTTTTATATTAATAGCTTTGATTGTAATTATTTTATAAATTTAATTTTGTAGATTGTTTGATCACTGTTATTTCCTTTCTTTCTTCTCTCTCTCTCTGTCTCTCTCCCTTTCTTTTGATTTCTTTCTTCCTCTTCTACTATGCTACTACCGTGCGATCCCGATGTCCTGACGACCATGTTGAGCCACGGGGTGGTGTAAGAGTCGGTCAGAAGATCAGCATTGTCTCAACATTGTCATCAGGGACATGGACAGTGAGGTACCCGACAACGGCCTGTTTGGAGCGCAGCTGCCGACCCCTGGAATGGAATGTGGTGCAAAGGCTCCTGAATGCAGAACTGTGTGGCACAGCCAGTGCTGTGCTGTTCTCCTGAGTACTGAACCGTGTGGTGCAGGCAGTGCAGTGCTGTTCTTTGGTGCCTGAGCCGTGCAGTACAAAGAGTGTTGTGCTATTGTTCGGTACCTGGGCCTAGCCAGAGCAGTTAGTGGTAATTGCATAGCCATTGTCAAAAAGATGGATCGTGACTGTTGCCATAACACCGATGAAGAAATCATGAACCTCAGATGAACTTTGCTTCATTATAATACCAAAACACACCTCCTGGTTGAAGGTTACCCGCCTCTGAGACTGACCACACCTCGGACACTCCCCCCCGCGCACGCGCGATGGCCTTGCTCGAGAGGGGTGGAGATATGATAATTTAATTCTGAGAAGGGCGGAGACCCCCGAGGCAGAGGTGGAGCAAGGTGTGTTACTAAGCATAAAAGATTACTTCTGGACAACGAAAATTGAAGCTTCCCCACCAAGGACCACGACGATCGACGACGCAGCATCAGCTGGACCCGGGACCGTTAGGACGTCGTGAGATCAGCGGTGGTAGCTATAACCTCTCTCCCTCTTCTCTCTAAAACTTAACTTTACTTTTCTCCTTTCTTTCACCCATCTCTAACTATCGCGTGCCTCTTCACAGGCAACCCAATAAAGTTTCACTGTTTGATTACTGTTATCCCCTTTGGTGTTGGTCACCTTAATTTTGCACTTTCGAGATCGTAGCAAACGAATCATCACGAGTCCACCGAGTGGACCGTGACATTAAACTGGCGTCACGGATAGGATCCTGAGAGACAGGGGGGTGCAGGCTGTGTGTGGTCTGTAACAGGGGAAGAACTTTTCGCTCCAGCCGCACCTGGCCCTACACCCGAAAGGGTGAGAGGTGTCCAGAAAGCAAGGGGGGTGATTTGAGATTCCCGCACACCACACACGCCTCGGTGTATTGCACCCCAAACTCGAATTGAAGGCTCTGTCTATCAGGATCAAGTGCAAGGATCTCTTAGTGCAAAAGGGGGAACTGCCCTCAATAAATGAGGTCGACTACCTGGGGAAGTGAAAGGGACAAACTGAGAAAGTCTGCAACTAAGTTTAACCTCCCCGTGGTAGATCTTGGTCCCTTCAGCCACTCGGGGAAGAGAAGGGCGACGCAGCAGCTGTTGCGTCTGTGGTGTAACTAAGTTTTCCTCCCCGAAGTGAGTTCAGCCCCTTCGTAATAAGAATGACTGAAAAAGATGTTTATCAAAACCCTCCATTAGTAAAAAATCTTGACTCGTTCTATGCACTCTTGGCAAAGTATGGAGCTCGACCCTCCCCGCCCGGGGAAGAGTGGGCTCGAGACAATTGGGCAAATTTACAGAGTGTAACAGACCGAGTGATTTCCATACATAATGAGGCTAGATTACGGTCAGGTAAAGGCAAAGCGATAATCTGTGCAGTCCTTGGAGCCAGCCTGGTCGCAGCAATTGAAGACCGCTCTAAGCGGCGTAGCCATGAAAAACAAATCATAGAATCCCTTGAAAATTTGGTACAACTTTTGCAGAAAACAATCTCCAACCTGGAAGATCAATTAGTAGAAAAGGAGAAAGCAGTTTGCTTGTTCAAGCAGCAGACAGAGGAAAAGGAGGAAGAAAACCGCTGTCTAAAAGATGCCCTAAGAGAAGAATTTTCAAAGTCTGCTGAATCACTGAGTGAGATAGAAATGATGATGGAAGAGGTAGGTGTTCGGCAAATAAGTCAAATATACCCTCAAAAGGAACTAAAGGAAGCAAAGAAACGCTTCAGGGAGAACCCCCGAGTTAGACCTTTGATTAAAGCAGAATATGCTTATATAAATGATGAGGATAACGACCCACATATTACAACCAAAGAGATACCATATACTCCCACCAAATTGGCCAAGATGAAAAGAGAGTATGGGCGCCTTCCCAAAGAATCCGAAACAGAGTATGTATGGCGCGTATCTCTAACCGGAGGGGACCAAATTCAGTTAAATGAAAAGGAGGCAAGTGGTTACTGGGGTCACGGTGTCTTTTTAACAACAGGGGATAGACGTGCCCCATGGTCCCTAACCCAGCGGGCTGCTTATTGGGCCGGAGGGTTGAACCCTTTAGACAGGGGGGATCCCCTGGCAATCACAGGCACAATAGATCAATTGCTAGAAAGTGTGCACAAAGCAGCCTGCCTGCAAATGATACATGAAAGGAAATTAGTCCCTGGATGTGAATCCCCGATGATGTTGTCTGTGAATCCTGAAATCATGACTCCTTTAATAAGGGGGCTCCCAGAGTCACTCAGATCTACCGGGATTGATCTCCAAAGAACCATAGCATCTTTGGACCCGGTAGAAAAGCTGGAGAGCTTTATAAATGGCAGGAGAGATGAAACCAATACTGGCTCAGATTCACCTTTCAATCATAGCTCAACTCCTTCCCGTTCAAAACATAAAAAGAGGTGGACATGGGGAGATGTAGCTCAGGAATTGATAGATTATAGCAGGAAATATGGTCCTGTGAGGACTCTGGAGGAAAAATCAAAAGGGATCCGTCAAATAGGAGCTAGAGATCTACCCCTTTCCGTTAGCAAGACTGCAACCTCTTCCACTGACCATGCTGCTGTTGCTGACTACTCCCACTCTAAAACAGGAGGAGGACAGCCCCTGACTCGACAACAGTGGTGGGCTTTGGGAATTAAAAAGGGAGTTCCCAGGGATATAATGGATGGTTTACCCCTTAATAAGCTGAGTAAACTAATATCAAGGTGGTATGGTCCGAAACAACACCCACAGCACTCACTGACAAATACAGAAACCTCTCCTGTCACGCCCACGGCCCCCCCTGCGGAGAACACGGGCGACGGGAAAAGTCAGCAGGGAAACTAGAACCTCCGTTCCTTAGCAGTGGGCGGGGGAACGGAGGATGGATTTATATCCGACAGCTCACTAAAACTAATAGAGGAGATTTATTGATTACAGCTATTGTAGGACCTAAGCGCGCACCCGTAACTTTTTTAATTGACACCGGGGCTCAGATCTCTGCCCTGACTGAGGAAGATGCACGGAGGTGTGGGGTGATTCCCTCTAAGCAAAACGTTTGTGTCCTGAATGCTTTAGGGTCAACAGAGGTTATGAACGTTGCTCCGGTTAGGCTGATGCTACCGGGAGAGGAAAGCACGGTCACTATTTACATGGTGGTTGGAAACATTCCAACCAACTTGTTAGGAATAGATGCCCTTAAAGGAAGGGGGTGGGAGGATTCAGAAGGATTGTTGTGGACTTTCGGGACACCGCAACTGAACATCAGGCTGCTTCAAACTGCACCTCCTCTGCCGCTTAGCAAAATAACCAATGTCAAACAATACCCCCTCCCCCCTGGGAGCAAAGGAAGGTATCAAACCAGTCATGCAGGAGATGTGGGAACAAGGAGTGGTGATAAATACCCATTCTCCTTTTAACTCGCCGGTGTGGCCAGTGAAAAAACCTAATGGGAAGTGGAGGCTCACTATAGATTTTCGAAGGCTGAATGCTAACACAGAGCCCCTAACTGCCGCGGTCCCTAACATGGCTGAACTGGTAATAACAATTCAGGAGAAAGCTCATCCAATTATGGCAACCATAGATGTTAAAGATATGTTTTTCATGATACCTTTGCGACCAGAAGACAGAGATCGTTTTGCTTTTACGTGGGAGGGACAACAATTCACCTTTACCCGGCTGCCTCAGGGATACAAACATTCCCCTACACTTGCTCACCATGCTTTGGCCCAAGAACTGGAGAAAAATACCAAAAGCCAAAGGCGTAGCTGTTTATCAGTATATTGATGATATTCTTGTGGGGGGAGATAAAGAAGAGGAGGTAGGGATGACCCAACAGAACATCATCTCCCATTTGGAGAACCTGGGTTTGCAAATTCCCCCAGAAAAGGTCCAAAAGCCATCACAAGAAGTAAAGTTTTTGGGGATTTGGTGGAAAGGGGGAATGACATGTATCCCCCCAGACACTCTCACTTCCCTAGATCAGATTAAAATGCCTGAATCAAAAAAGGATTTGCAGCATGCTTTAGGGCTATTGGTATTCTGGAGAAAACATATCCCAGACTTTTCCATCATTGCCAGACCTCTTTATGATTTACTGAAGAAAAGGGCCAAATGGGAATGGACTGTTTCTCAGGAAGAAGCAATGCAATTGTTAATTTTTGAGGCAACAGCTCACCAGGCTCTTGGCCCTATTCACCCTTCAGACCCCTTTCAGGTAGAATGGGGGTTTGCCACTACAGGATTGTCAGTACACATTTGGCAGCGTGGTCCTGAGGGCCCAACCCGCCCTGTAGGATTTTATTCCCGTGGCTTTAAGGATGCCGAGAAGAGATATACTGCATGGGAGAAAGGTTTGTTTGTGGTTAGCCTGGCTCTCATAGAAGTGGAGAAAATCACACGTCAACAACCAATTGTGCTAAGAGGCCCGTTCAAAGTTATAAAAGCAGTCTCTAACGGGACCCCCCCTCCTGATGGGGTAGCCCAGAGAGCCTCGGTACGAAAGTGGTATGCTCAAATTGAACACTACTGTAACCTTTTTTCAGTGACTGAAGGAGCTCTGAAAAACTTAGCTATCCAAGAAACAGAGAGACTGGACAGCAGCCAAGACAAACCTATCTCAGTTATTCGGGTGGCCCCTCCTTTCCTCCACGATCAGTCAGTGAATGCTTGGTTTACCGACGCTTCTGCAAAGCGAGAAGGAAAAGTGTGGCAATACCGGGCAGTAGCTCTCCACACTGCTACTGATGAACAGATAATAACAGAGGGAGAAGGGAGTGCCCAGGTAGGAGAATTAATTGCAGTATGGAGTGTTTTCAAGCGTGAAGCACAAACCACTTCCCCAGTCCACATATATACTGATTCTTATGCAGTGTTTAAGGGATGTACTGAATGGCTCCCTTTCTGGGAGCAAAATGAATGGGAGGTTAACAGAATTCCAGTATGGCAAAAGGACAAGTGGCAAGAAATCTTGAGCATTGCCAGCCAAGGGAACTTTGCTGTGGGATGGGTAGCTTCTCATCAAGTAGATGGGGGCTCAGCAGGAGAATGGAACAACAAAGCTGATGAATTAGCAAGACTAGCTCCTGTACAAAAGGACCAGATCACAGAAGACTGGGAACGTCTGTTAGAATGGTTGCATATAAAACGAAAACATACGGGAGCTAAAGATCTGTATCGTGAAGCCCTTGCTCGAGGTTGGCCTGTCACCAGGGAAATGTGTAAAACTTGCATATCAGCCTGCGAACAGTGTTGTACACGGCTCGAAAGACACCCCTTAGAGGATGACCCCCTGCATTTAAGAGAGGGTAAAGGCTTGTGGGATGCCTGGCAGGTAGATTATATCGGCCCCTTTAAGAAATCAGGAGGAAAACGTTTTGTGCTGGTGGGAGTGGAAATAACATCAGGGCTAGTCCAAGCCGAAGCTTTTAACAAAGCTACAGGAGAAAAAACAGTGAAAGCACTGTGTGAATGGTTTGGAATTTTTCCAAAACCACAAGAAATACAATCTGACAATGGCTCCCACTTCACTGCCAAAATCGTACAGGATTGGGCACGAAGCGAAGGAATTAAATGGGTCTTCCACACTCCATACTATCCACAGGCCAATGGAATTGTAGAAAGGACAAATGGTCTCTTAAAACGACTTTTGAAGCCACAGGAGGGAAATTGGGATGTCCGTCTATGGGAAGCTATCAAAGGTGTAAATGATAGATGGGGGGTAAATGGATGCCCTAAAATTACTGCATTTTGCCCGAAGGCACCCTCCCTAGTTCCCTCATTAAAGGGACCAGATAATTCCAGGAACCCAGCACACTTCCCTGGACAACCTGTCCTAGTAGAGCTTCCCACCGTGGGAAGTGTACCATTAGTACTAAAAACCCCACTGAATATACACTCATGGGTAGCATCTGATGCTGTAGGGAAGGAACATCGGATAAATACTCGCTGGATAATTCCATCATTCTAGTTTTCTGTCCAGTATTAATTTCTCTTGCCTTGGAGAGGCAAGTCCTGTTGCTTTCTTGTTGCAGAAGAACTCCGAGGGACACCAAGAATAACATGAACCATGAATCACTTAATTGGATTGGTAGTATTTCTCTGCATCTTACCCCTAGCCCGTAACCAAAAGAATACAGAATGGCCTTGGACAGATGCCTATTTTGGGCATACAGGCGTCATGGGAAAAAATCCATTGGGGATGAATTTGGCAACCGTCATAATATATGACAACATGACATTTCGATCAGACAAATGGGAAATGACAAATTCGATCCATACCTGGACAGTTGAAAGAGGAAAAGAGATACAGATCGGTTGTAAAATCTTCAATGCAAGTGATGCAAAAGATCCGCCTCCCCTGACTCAAATCACCATCAAGGAAATTTCCAACGGAAAAATGGGATCCAGAATAGGCCAAACCCATTGTGCGACTGAGGTTTGTTGGTATGCGTTTACTGCAATCCGACCAGTATTCATTATTTGTTTAGGAGGAACCAGATTAAAGAACCGAGCTGTATCTTTTAAATTTAGATTAAATATAACACAGGAGGAAACCACAGCCGCTCCTGTTCATACTGTTCCTACTCAGGTTGCTACTTCAAATCACATAGAACTGGAACAATTAAGAGCACCATATGTGTATCCGATAGGACCATATGTAATCAGGAATACAGGCCAACAACAAATGTTGTTTAACCCGGCATGGTCTCTCAAACGAGTTGAATTGCTGATGCAAAACAATGTTTCGGACATTCAGCCAGCTTGCTCACCCTTCCTAAAGGCTTCCTACGAGGGATGGACGACCTGGCTGCAAAAACGAACTCTTTCCACGGGAAGAACACGGAGAGACCTAACCGGTGTTTTGGGAACAGGATTGGGAGTTTTAAATAGTATCGATTCAGAGGTAATAATGAACAAATTGGCTACCTTAATTAGTGATTTGGCTAACTTACAACAGCCCTTGTGATCATTTTTATTGGCTCTGGGGACTAACCAGTGGCTGTTGTCAAATATATTATCAAAGTGGGAAAAGGTAAATGTAAAGGATTATGAATTGATTGTAGATGCACTTGGGGTGATACAGAATAACCTCTCTTTGGCTCTCAGCTGTATCCAGGCTCAAGTATGGATGCAGTCGGTAGCCGCCTCAATTATAAGAGAAGGTGAAGAAGGCACTCTCCCTACTGAAATTAGGAAAATAATTTGGGACAGTGCTACTGATTTTGAGAAGAAACTCCAATCCTGGTGGAACCTGGTAAACTTTACCTATGACCCCATCACAAACACAGCTACAACCTTTGTGCTTACTATATATAATGCTACCATATACCCAATTTATCCCATCATTGCATTAGGGTTGAACCACAACGGAGCTATACTCTATCCTTTTGAGCATAGAGTATGGGCCCGAAAGGTGGATGAAAAATGGCAAACTGTCAATTTGGAATCTTGCATTGTGCGAGAACAACAAGGATTTATCTGTGAAGGCAACGCAATTGAGGCTCAAGATGTTTGTTTAGATACTGAACAAAATATTTGTCATTTTGAGATTCATCTTAATGAAAACCCTGAAACAGTACTCATATACATTGGCAAAGGCTGTGTATGTTTGAGGACTGTTTGTGATTTTTTTATCCGTGGACAAGGTAATTGTAGAGACTAAAAATTATTTAAATTTTTGTGTTTGTAATTTTATTGAGATTATTGGGTGTGACTTTTCTTATTCGGCCCCGGTCACATCTCATCAACTTTTGCAATCTAATTATATGTTGATTCATGAATTGTTGCCTACACCCATTGGAATGAATCTCACTTTGGTAAAGCAATTACTATAACACAAAGATTTGATTGAGATTTTGGAAAAAATTAGGGAAAACGGACAGAAAACCTTAATAACTGTTCATCACAATGTAAAAGAAATACACCGAGTTTTGGAAAGAGTGCAAAAGGATGAAGAACATAGATGGTGGGACACACTTTTCGGATGGTCGCCTACCGCTACAGGCATCCTGAACAAGTTGTGTCACCCCATCGTGGTTCTCTTGATATTGTCAGCAGTATTGTATGTCATAACCTGGAGAATGATGAATCGGTTAACACGTTTGATGTCTGTATTGAACACACACAACATGTTTGATGTCCCATCCAATGTGGATATCCCCAAAACAATTGATGTTTTAAAATCTCATTAATTTTTTTTATATTAATAGTTTTGATTGTAATTATTTTATAAATTTAATTTTGTAGATTGTTTGATCACTGTTATTTCCTTTCTTTCTTCTCTCTCTCTCTGTCTCTCTCCCTTTCTTTTGATTTCTTTCTTCCTCTTCTACTATGCTACTACCGTGCGATCCCGATGTCCTGACGACCATGTTGAGCCACGGGGTGGTGTAAGAGTCGGTCAGAAGATCAGCATTGTCTCAACATTGTCATCAGGGACATGGACAGTGAGGTACCCGACAACGGCCTGTTTGGAGCGCAGCTGCCGACCCCTGGAATGGAATGTGGTGCAAAGGCTCCTGAATGCAGAACTGTGTGGCACAGCCAGTGCTGTGCTGTTCTCCTGAGTACTGAACCGTGTGGTGCAGGCAGTGCAGTGCTGTTCTTTGGTGCCTGAGCCGTGCAGTACAAAGAGTGTTGTGCTATTGTTCGGTACCTGGGCCTAGCCAGAGCAGTTAGTGGTAATTGCATAGCCATTGTCAAAAAGATGGATCGTGACTGTTGCCATAACACCGATGAAGAAATCATGAACCTCAGATGAACTTTGCTTCATTATAATACCAAAACACACCTCCTGGTTGAAGGTTACCCGCCTCTGAGACTGACCACACCTCGGACACTCCCCCCCGCGCACGCGCGATGGCCTTGCTCGAGAGGGGTGGAGATATGATAATTTAATTCTGAGAAGGGCGGAGACCCCTGAGGCAGAGGTGGAGCAAGGTGTGTTACTAAGCATAAAAGATTACTTCTGGACAACGAAAATTGGAAGCTTCCCCACCAAGGACCACGACGATCGACGACGCAGCATCAGCTGGACCCGGGACCGTTAGGACGTCGTGAGATCAGCGGTGGTAGCTATAACCTCTCTCCCTCTTCTCTCTAAAACTTAACTTTACTTTTCTCCTTTCTTTCACCCATCTCTAACTATCGCGTGCCTCTTCACAGGCAACCCAATAAAGTTTCACTGTTTGATTATTGTTATCCCCTTTGGTGTTGGTCACCTTAATTTTGCACTTTCGAGATCGTAGCAAACGAATCATCACGAGTCCACCGAGTGGACCGTGACAGGCCCCCATAGTGACATGGCCATCACTGACCTGCTGCCCACTGTGACATGGCCCCCATAGTGACATGGCCACAACTGACCTGCTGCACACTGTGACATGACCTCACAGTGAAATGGCCACCACTGACCTGTTGACCACTGTGACATGGCCCCCACAGTGACATGGCCACCACTGACCTGCTGCCCACTGTGACATGGCCCCCACAGTGACATGGCCACCACTGAACCGCTGACCACTGTGACATGGCCCCCACACTGACATGGCAACCAGTGGCCTGTTGCTCACTGTGACATGGCCACCGCTGACCCGCTGACCACTGTGACATGCACATACAGTAACTTGACCACTACTGTCAATCTGCCCACTGTCACATGGCCCCCACAGTGACGTGGCCACCACTGACCTGCTGCCCACTGTGACTGGCCACCACAGTGACATGGCCACCAGTGGACTGTTGCTCATTGTGACATGGCCACAACTAATCTGCTGCCCGCTGTGACATGACCTCACAGTGACATGGCCACCACTGACCCGCTTACAACTGTGACATGGCCCCCACAGTGACATGGCCACCACTGACCCGCTGACCACTGTGACATGGCCCCCATAATGACATGGCCACCACTGACCTGCTGCCCAGTGTGACATGGTCCCATACAGTAAAATGATCATTACTGACATGCTGCCCACTGTCACATGGCCCCACAGTGACGTGGCAACCACTGACCTGCTGCCCACTGTGACTGGTCACCACAGTGACATGGCCACCAGTGGACTGTTGCTCATTGTGACATGGCCACAACTGACCTGCTCCCCACTGTGACATGACCTCACAGTGACATGGCCACTACTGAACCTCTGACCACTGTGACATGGCCCCCACACTGACAAGGCCACCACTGACCCGCTGACCACTGTGACATGGCCCCCACAGTGAAATGGCCACCACTGACCTGCTGCCCACTGTGACATAGCCCCCATAGTGACATGGCCAGCATGACCTGCTGCCCACTGTGACATGGCCCCCATAGTGACATGGCCACCACTGACCTGCTGCCCACTGTGACATACTCCCCACAGTGAAATGGAAACCAGTGGTCTGTTTCTCACTGTGACATGGACACCACTGACCTGCTGCACACTTTGACATGACCTCACAGTGACATGGCCACCACTGACCTGCTCCCCACTGTGACATGTCCCATACAGTAACATGATCACTACTGACATGCTGCCCACTGTCACATGGCCCCACAGTGACGTGGCCACCACTGACCTGCTGCCCACTGTGACTGGCCACCACAGTTACATGGCAACAGGTGGACTGTTGCTCATTGTGACATGGCCACAACTGATCTGCTGCCCACTGTGACATGACCTCACAGTGAAATGGCCACCACTGACCCGCTGACACCTGTGACATGGCCCCCACAGTGACATGGCCACCACTGACACACTGCCCACTGTGACATGGCACCCACAGTGACATGGCCAGCACTGACCTGCTGCCCACTGTGACATGGCCCCCACAGTGACGTGGCCACCACTGACCTGCTGACCACTGTGACATGGCCCCCACAGTGACATGGCAACCAGTGGCCTCTTGCTCACTGTGACATGGCCACAACTGACCTGCTGCCCACTGTGACATACCCCCCATAGTGACATGGCAACCAGTGGCCTGTTGCTCCTGTGACATGGCCACCACTGACCTGCTGCCCACTGTGACATGACCTTACAGTGACATGGCCACCACTGACCCGCTGACCACTGTGACATGGCCCCCACAGTGACAAGGCCACCACTGACCCGCTGACAACTGTGACATGGCCGCAACAGTGACATGGCCACCACTGACCTGCTCCCCACTGTGACATGGCCCCCACAGTGACATGGCCACCACTGACCTGCTGCCGACTCTGACATAGACCCCATAGTGACATGGCCACCACTGACACGCTGACAACTGTGACATGGCCCCCACAGTGACAAGGCCACCACTGACCCGCTGACCATTGTGACATGGCCGCAAGAGTGACATGGCCACCACTGACCTGCTGCCCACTGTGACATGGCCCCCACAGTGACATGGCCACCACTGACCTGCTGCCGACTGTGACATAGCCCCCATAGTGACGTGGCCACCACTGACCTGATGCCCTCGGTGACATGGCCCCCACTCTGACATGGCCAGCACTGACCCGCTGACCACTGTGACATGGCCCCAAATTGACATGGCAACCAGTGGCCTGTTGCTCACTGTGACATGGCCACCACTGACCTGCTGCACACTGTGACATGACCTCACTGTGACATGGCCACCACTGACCTGCTCCCCACTGTGACATGTCCCATACAGTAACATGATCACTACTGACATGGTGTCCACTGTGACATGACCTCACAGTGACATGGCCACCACTGACCCGCTGACCAATGTGACATGGCCCCCGTAGTGACATGGCCACCACTGACCTGCTGCCCACTGTGACATGGCCCCACAGTGACATGGCCACAACTGACCTGCTGCCCACTGTGACATACCCCCCACAGTGACATGGCAGCCAGTGACCTGTTGCTCACTCTGACATGGCCACCACTAACCTTCTCCCCACTGTGACATGTCCCATAAATTAACTTTACTACTACTGTCATGCTGCCCACTGTCACACGGCCCCACAGTGACGTGGTCACGAGTGACCTCCTGCCCACTGTGACTGGCCACCACAGTGACATGGCCACCAGTGCACTGTTGCTCATTGTGACATGGCCACCACTGACCTGCTGCCAACTGTGACATAGCCCCCATAGTGACATGGCCACCACTGACCTGCTGCCCACTGTGACATGGCCCCCATAGTGATATGGCCACCACTGACCTGCTGCCCACTGTCACATGGCCCCACAGTGACATGGCCACAACTGACCTGCTGCCCACTGTGACATACCCCCCACAGTGACATGGCAGCCAGTGGCCTGTTGCTCACTCTGACATGGCCACCACTAACCTTCTCCCCACTGTGACATGTCCCATAAATTAACTTTACTACTACTGTCATGCTGCCCACTGTCACATGGCCACACAGTGACGTGGTCACGAGTGACTTCCTGCCCACTGTGACTGGCCACCACAGTGACATGGCCACCAGTGGACTGTTGCTCATTGTGACATGGCCACCACTGACCTGCTGCCAACTGTGACATAGCCCCCATAGTGACATGGCCACCACTGACCTGCTGCCCACTGTGACATGGCCCCACAGTGACATGGCCACAACTGACCTGCTGCCCACTGTGACATACCCCCCACAGTCACATGGCAGCCAGTGGCCTGTTGCTCACTCTGACATGGCCACCACTAACCTTCTCCCCACTGTGACATGTCCCATAAATTAATTTTACTACTACTGTCATGCTGCCCACTGTCACATGGCCCCACAGTGACGTGGTCACGAGTGACGTTCTGCCCACTGTGACTGGCCACCACAGTGACATGGCCACCAGTGGACTGTTGCTTATTGTGACATGGCCACCACTGACCTGCTGCACACTGTGACATGACCTCACAGTGACATGGCCACCACTGACCCGCTGACCACTGTGACATGGCCCGCACATTGACAAGGCCACCACTGACCCGCTGACCACTGTGACATGGCCGCAACAGTGACATGGCCACCACTGACCTGCTCCCCACTGTGACATGGCCCCCATAGTGACATGGCCACCACTGACCTGCTGCCGACTCTGATATAGACCCCATAGTGACATGGCCACCACTGACACGCTGACAACTGTGACATGGCCCCCACAGTGACAAGGCCACCACTGACCCGCTGACCATTGTGACATGTCCGCAAGAGTGACATGGCCACCACTGACCTGCTGCCCACTGTAACATGGCCCCCACAGTGACATGGCCACCACTGACCTGCTGCCGACTGTGACATAGCCCCCATAGTGACGTGGCCACCACTGACCTGATGCCCTCGGTGACATGGCCCCCACTCTGACATGGCCAGCACTGACCCGCTGACCACTGTGACATGGCCCCAAATTGACATGGCAACCAGTGGCCTGTTGCTCACTGTGACATGGCCACCACTGACCTGCTGCACACTGTGACATGACCTCACTGTGACATGGCCACCACTGACCTGCTCCCCACTGTGACATGTCCCATACAGTAACATGATCACTACTGACATGGTGTCCACTGTGACATGACCTCACAGTGACATGGCCACCACTGACCCGCTGACCAATGTGACATGGCCCCCGTAGTGACATGGCCACCACTGACCTGCTGCCCACTGTGATATGGCCCCCATAGTGACACGGCCACAACTGACCTGCTGCCCACTGTTACATACCCACCACAATGACATGGCAACCAGTGGCCTGTTGCTCCTGTGACATGGCCACCACTGATCTGCTGCCCACTGTGACATGACCTCACAGTGACATGGCCACCACTGACCCGCTGACCTCTGTGACATGGCCCCCACAGTGACATGGCCACCACTGACCTGCTGCCCACTGTGACATGGCCCCACAGTGACATGGCCACAACTGACCTGCTGCCCACTGTGACATACCCCCCACAGTGACATGGCAGCCAGTGACCTGTTGCTCACTGTGACATGGCCACCACTAACCTTCTCCCCACTGTGACATGTCCCATAAATTAACTTTACTACTACTGTCATGCTGCCCACTGTCACACGGCCCCACAGTGACGTGGTCACGAGTGACCTCCTGCCCACTGTGACTGGCCACCACAGTGACATGGCCACCAGTGCACTGTTGCTCATTGTGACATGGCCACCACTGACCTGCTGCCAACTGTGACATAGCCCCCATAGTGACATGGCCACCACTGACCTGCTGCCCACTGTGACATGGCCCCCATAGTGATATGGCCACCACTGACCTGCTGCCCACTGTCACATGGCCCCACAGTGACATGGCCACAACTGACCTGCTGCCCACTGTGACATACCCCCCACATTGACATGGCAGCCAGTGGCCTGTTGCTCACTCTGACATGGCCACCACTAACCTTCTCCCCACTGTGACATGTCCCATAAATTAACTTTACTACTACTGTCATGCTGCCCACTGTCACATGGCCACACAGTGACGTGGTCACGAGTGACTTCCTGCCCACTGTGACTGGCCACCACAGTGACATGGCCACCAGTGGACTGTTGCTCATTGTGACATGGCCACCACTGACCTGCTGCCCACTGTGACATAGCCCCCATAGTGACATGGCCACCACTGACCTTCTGCCCACTGTGACATGGCCCCACAGTGACATGGCCACAACTGACCTGCTGCCCACTGTGACATACCCCCCACAGTCACATGGCAGCCAGTGGCCTGTTGCTCACTCTGACATGGCCACCACTAAACCTTCTCCCCACTGTGACATGTCCCATAAATTAATTTTACTACTACTGTCATGCTGCCCACTGTCACATGGCCCCACAGTGACGTGGTCACGAGTGACTTTCTGCCCACTGTGACTGGCCACCACAGTGACATGGCCACCAGTGGACTGTTGCTTATTGTGACATGGCCACCACTGACCTGCTGCACACTGTGACATGACCTCACAGTGACATGGCTAGCACTGACCTGCTCCCCACTGTGACATGGCCCCCATAGTGACATGGCCACCACTGATCCGCTGACCACTGTGACATGGCCCACACAGTGACATGGCCACCACTGACCCGCTGCCCACTGTGACATAGCCCCCATAGTGACATGGCCACCACTGACCTTCTGCCCACTGTGACATGGCCCCCACAGTGACATGGCCACCACTGACCTGCTGCCCACTGTGACATGGCCCCCATAGTGACATGGCCACCACTGACCTGCTGCCCACTGTAACATGGCCACCACTGACCTGCTGCACACTGTGACATGACGTCACAGTGACATGGCCACCAGTGACCCGCTGACCACTGTGACATGGCCCCCACAGTGACATGGCCACCACTAAACTGCTGCCCACTGTGACTGGCCACCACAGTGACATGGCCACCAGTGGACTGTTGCTCATTGTGACATGGCCACAACTGATCTGCTGCCCACTGTGACATGACCTCACAGTGACATGGCCACCACTGACCCGCTGACACCTGTGACATGGCCCCCACAGTAACATGGCCACCACTGACCCGCTGACCACTGTGACATGGCCCCCACAGTGACATGGCCACCACTGACCCGCTGACCACTGTGACATGGCCCCCACAGTGACATGGCCACCACTGACCCGCTGACCACTGTGACATGGCCCCCACAGTGACATGGCCACCACTGACCCTCTGAGCACTGTGACATGGCCCCCACAGTGACATGGCCACCACTGACCTGCTGCCCACTGTGACGTGGCCCACATAGTGACGTGGCCACCACTGACCTGCTGCCCACTGTGACATACCCCCCACAGTGACATGGCAGCCAGTGACCTGTTGCTCACTCTGACATGGCCACCACTAACCTTCTCCCCACTGTGACATGTCCCATAAATTAACTTTACTACTACTGTCATGCTGCGAACTGTCACATGGCCCCACAGTGACGTGGTCACGAGTGACTTTCTGCCCACTGTGACTGGCCACCACAGTGACATGGCCACCAGTGGACTGTTGCTTATTGTGACATGGCCACCACTGACCTGCTGCACACTGTGACATGACCTCACAGTGACATGGCCAGCACTGACCTGCTCCCCACTGTGACATGGCCCCCATAGTGACATGGCCACCACTGATCCGCTGACCACTGTGACATGGCCCACACAGTGACATGGCCACCACTGACCCGCTGACCACTGTGACATGGCCCCCACAGTGACATGGCCACCACTGACCTGCTGCCCACTGTGACATGGCCCCCATAGTGACATGGCCACAACTGACCTGCTGCCCACTGTGACATACCCCCCACAGTGACATGCAACCAGTGCCCTGTTGCTCCTGTGACATGGCCACCACTGACCTGGTGCACACTGTGACATGACCTCACAGTGACATGGCCACCACTGACCTGCTCCCCACTGTGACATGACCCATACAGTAACATGATCACTACTGACATGCTGCCCAGTGTCACATGTTCCCAGAGTGACGTGGCCACCACTGACCTGCTGCCCACTGTGACATGACCTCACAGTGACATGGCCACCACTGACCTGCTCCCCACTCTGACATGGCCCCCATAGTGACATGGCCACCACTGACCTGCTGCCCACTGTGACATGGCCCCCATAGTGACATGGCCACCACTGACCTGCTGCCCACTGTGACATGGCCCCCATAGTGACATGGCCACAACTGACCTGCTGCCCACTGTGACATACCCCCCAGAGTGACATGGCCAGCACTGACCCGCTGACCACTGTGACATGGCCCCCATAGTGACAAGGCCACCACTGACCCGCTGCCCACTGTCACATGGCCCCACAGTGACGTGGCCACCACTGACCTGCTGCCCACTGTGACTGGCCACCACAGTGACATGGCCACCAGTGGACTGTTGCTCATTGTGACATGGCCACAACTGACCTGCTCCCCACTGTGACATGGCCCCCACAGTGACATGGCCACCACTGACCTGCTGCACACTGTGACATGGCCCCCAAGTGACAAGGCCACCACTGACCCGCTGCCCACTGTGACATGGCCCCCATAGTGACATGGCCACCACTGACCTGCTGCCCACTGTGACATGGCCCCCATAGTGACATGGCCACAACTGACCTGCTGCCCACTGTGACATAGCCCCCACAGTGACATGGCAACCACTGACCTGCTGCTCACTGTGACATGGCCACCACTGACCTTCTGCACACTGTGACATGACGTCACAGTGACATGGCCACCAGTGACCCGCTGACCACTGTGACATGGCCCCCACAGTGACATGGCCACCACTGACCCGCTGACCACTGTGACATGGCCCCCACAGTGACATGGCCACCACTGACCTGCTGCCCACTGTGACGTGGCCCACATAGTGACGTGGCCACCACTGACCCGCTGACCACTGTGACATGGCCCCCACAGTGACATGGCCACCACTGACCCGCTGACCACTGTGACATGGCCCCCACAATGACATGGCCACCACTGACCTGCTGCCCACTGTGACGTGGCCCCCATAGTGACGTGGCCACCACTGACCTGATGCCGTCGGTGACATGGCCCCCACTCTGACATGGCCAGCACTGACCCGCTGACCACTGTGACATGGCCCCCACATTGACATGGCAACCAGTGGCCTGTTGCTCACTGTGACATGGCCACCACTGACCTGCTGCACACTGTGACATGACCTCACTGTGACATGGCCACCAATGACCTGCTCCCCACTGTGACATGTCCCATACAGTAACATGATCACTACTGACATGGTGTCCACTGTCACATGACCTCACAGTGACATGGCCACCACTGACCCGCTGACCAATGTGACATGGCCCCCGTAGTGACATGGCCACCACTGACCTGCTGCCCACTGTGATATGGCCCCCATAGTGACACGGCCACAACTGACCTGCTGCCCACTGTTACATACCCACCACAGTGACATGGCAACCAGTGGCCTGTTGCTCCTGTGACATGGCCACCACTGATCTGCTGCCCACTGTGACATGACCTCACAGTGACATGGCCACCACTGACCCGCTGACCTCTGTGACATGACCCCCACATTGACAAGGCCACCACTGACCCGCTGACCACTGTGACATGGCCGCAACAGTGACATGGCCACCACTGGCCCGCTGACCACTGTGACATGGCCCCCATAGTGACATGGCCACCACTGACCTGCTGCCCACTGTGACATGGCCCCACAGTGACATGGCCACAACTGACCTGCTGCCCACTGTGACATACCCCCCACAGTGACATGGCAGCCAGTGACCTGTTGCTCACTCAGACATGGCCACCACTAACCTTCTCCCCACTGTGACATGTCCCATAAATTAACTTTACTACTACTGTCATGCTGCCCACTGTCACATGGCCCCACAGTGACGTGGTCACGAGTGACTTTCTGCCCACTGTGACTGGCCACCACAGTGACATGGCCACCAGTGGACTGTTGCTTATTGTGACATGGCCACCACTGACCTGCTGCACACTGTGACATGACCTCACAGTGACATGGCCAGCACTGACCTGCTCCCCACTGTGACATGGCCCCCATAGTGACATGGCCACCACTGATCCGCTGACCACTGTGACATGGCCCACACAGTGACATGGCCACCACTGACCCGCTGACCACTGTGACATGGCCCCCATAGTGACATGGTCACCACTGACCTGCTGCCCACTGTGACATAGCCCCCATAGTGACATGGCCACCACTGACCTTCTGCCCACTGTGACATGGCCCCCACAGTGACATGGCCACCACTGATCTGCTGCCCACTGTGACATGGCCCCCATAGTGACATGGCCACAACTGACCCGCTGCCCACTGTGACATACCCCCCACAGTGACATGGCAACCAGTGCCCTGTTGCTCCTGTGACATGGCCACCACTGACCTGGTGCACACTGTGACATGACCTCACAGTGACATGGCCACCACTGACCTGCTCCCCACTGTGACATGACCCATACAGTAACAGGATCACTACTGACATGCTGCCCAGTGTCACATGTTCCCAGAGTGACGTGGCCACCACTGACCTGCTGCCCACTGTTACATGACCTCACAGTGACATGGCCACCACTGACCTGCTCCCCACTCTGACATGGCCCCCATAGTGACATGGCCACCACTGACCTGCTGCCCACTGTGACTGGCCACCACAGTGACATGGCCACCAGTGGACTGTTACTCATTGTGACATGGCCACAACTGACCTGCTCCCCACTGTGACATGGCCCCCACAGTGACATGGCCACCACTGACCTGCTGCACACTGTGACATGGCCCCCACAGTGACATGGCCACCACTGACCCGCTGACCACTGTGACATAGCCCCCATAGTGACATGGCCACCACTGACCTGCTGCCCACTGTGACATGGCCCCCATAGTGACATGGCCACAACTGACCTGCTGCCCACTGTGACATAGCCCTCACAGTGACATGGCAACCACTGACCTGCTGCTCACTGTGACATGGCCACCACTTACCTGCTGCACACTGTGACATGACGTCACAGTGACGTGGCCACCAGTGACCCGCTGACCACTGTGACATGGCCCCCACAGTGACATGGCCACCACTGACCCGCTGCCCACTGTGACATGGCCCCCACAGTGACATGGCCACCACTAACCTGCTGCCCACTGTGACTGGCCACCACAGTGACATGGCCACCAGTGGACTGTTGCTCATTGTGACATGGCCACAACTGATCTGCTGCCCAATGTGACATGACCTCACAGTGACATGGCCACCACTGACCCGCTGACACCTGTGACATGGCCCCCACAGTAACATGGCCACCACTGACCCGCTGACCACTGTGACATGGCCCCCACAGTGACATGGCCACCACTGACCCGCTGACCACTGTGACATGGCCCCCACAGTGACATGGCCACCACTGACCTGCTGCCCACTGTGACATGGCCCCCATAGTGACATGGCCACGACTGACCTGCTGCCCACTGTGACATGGCCTCCTCAGTGACATGGCCACAACTGACCTGCTGCCCACTGTGACATACCCCCCACAGTGACATGGCAACCAGTGGCCTCTTTCTCCTGTGACATGGCCACCACTGACCCGCTGACCACTGTGACATGGCCGCAACAGTGACATGGCCACCACTGACATGCTCCCCACTGTGACATGGCCCCCACAGTGACATGGCCACCACTGACCTGCTGCCGACTCTGACATAGACCCCATAGTGACATGGCCACCACTGACACGCTGACAACTGTGACATGGCCCCCACAGTGACAAGGCCACCACTGACCCGCTGACCATTGTGACATGGCCGCAAGAGTGACATGGCCACCACTGACCTGCTGCCCACTGTGACATGGCCCCCACAGTGACATGGCCACCACTGACCTGCTGCCGACTGTGACATAGCCCCCATAGTGACGTGGCCACCACTGACCTGATGCCCTCGGTGACATGGCCCCCACTCTGACATGGCCTGCACTGACCCGCTGACCACTGTGACATGGCCCCAAATTGACATGGCAACCAGTGGCCTGTTGCTCACTGTGACATGGCCACCACTGACCTGCTGCACACTGTGACATGACCTCACTGTGACATGGCCACCACTGACCTGCTCCCCACTGTGACATGTCCCATACAGTAACATGATCACTACTGACATGGTGTCCACTGTGACATGACCTCACAGTGACATGGACACCACTGACCCGCTGACCAATGTGACATGGCCCCCGTAGTGACATGGCCACCACTGACCTGCTGCCCACTGTGACATGGCCCCACAGTGACATGGCCACAACTGACCTGCTGCCCACTGTGACATACCCCCCACAGTGACATGGCAGCCAGTGACCTGTTGCTCACTCTGACATGGCCACCACTAACCTTCTCCCCACTGTGACATGTCCCATAAATTAATTTTACTACTACTGTCATGCTGCCCACTGTCACACGGCCGCACAGTGACGTGGTCACGAGTGACCTCCTGCCCACTGTGACTGGCCACCACAGTGACATGGCCACCAGTGCACTGTTGCTCATTGTGACATGGCCACCACTGACCTGCTGCCAACTGTGACATAGCCCCCATAGTGACATGGCCACCACTGACCTGCTGCCCACTGTGACATGGCCCCCATAGTGATATGGCCACCACTGACCTGCTGCCCACTGTCACATGGCACCACAGTGACATGGCCACAACTGACCTGCTGCCCACTGTGACATACCCCCCACAGTGACATGGCAGCCAGTGGCCTGTTGCTCACTCTGACATGGCCACCACTAACCTTCTCCCCACTGTGACATGTCCCATAAATTAACTTTACTACTACTGTCATGCTGCCCACTGTCACATGGCCACACAGTGACGTGGTCACGAGTGACTTCCTGCCCACTGTGACTGGCCACCACAGTGACATGGCCACCAGTGGACTGTTGCTCATTGTGACATGGCCACCACTGACCTGCTGCCAACTGTGACATAGCCCCCATAGTGACATGGCCACCACTGACCTGCTGCCCACTGTGACATGGCCCCACAGTGACATGGCCACAACTGACCTGCTGCCCACTGTGACATACCCCCCACAGTCACATGGCAGCCAGTGACCTGTTGCTCACTCTGACATGGCCACCACTAACCTTCTCCCCACTGTGACATGTCCCATAAATTAACTTTACTACTACTGTCATGCTGCCCACTGTCACACGGCCCCACAGTGACGTGGTCACGAGTGACCTCCTGCCCACTGTGACTGGCCACCACAGTGACATGGCCACCAGTGCACTGTTGCTCATTGTGACATGGCCACCACTGACCTGCTGCCAACTGTGACATAGCCCCCATAGTGACATGGCCACCACTGACCTGCTGCCCACTGTGACATGGCCCCCATAGTGATATGGCCACCACTGACCTGCTGCCCACTGTCACATGGCCCCACAGTGACATGGCCACAACTGACCTGCTGCCCACTGTGACATACCCCCCACAGTGACATGGCAGCCAGTGGCCTGTTGCTCACTCTGACATGGCCACCACTAACCTTCTCCCCACTGTGACATGTCCCATAAATTAACTTTACTACTACTGTCATGCTGCCCACTGTCACATGGCCACACAGTGACGTGGTCACGAGTGACTTCCTGCCCACTGTGACTGGCCACCACAGTGACATGGCCACCAGTGGACTGTTGCTCATTGTGACATGGCCACCACTGACCTGCTGCCAACTGTGACATAGCCTCCATAGTGACATGGCCACCACTGACCTGCTGCCCACTGTGACATGGCCCCACAGTGACATGGCCACAACTGACCTGCTGCCCACTGTGACATACCCCCCACAGTCACATGGCAGCCAGTGGCCTGTTGCTCACTCTGACATGGCCACCACTAACCTTCTCCCCACTGTGACATGTCCCATAAATTAATTTTACTACTACTGTCATGCTGCCCACTGTCACATGGGTCCACAGTGACGTGGTCACGAGTGACGTTCTGCCCACTGTGACTGGCCACCACAGTGACATGGCCACCAGTGGACTGTTGCTTATTGTGACATGGCCACCACTGACCTGCTGCACACTGTGACATGACCTCACAGTGACATGGCCACCACTGACCCGCTGACCACTGTGACATGGCCCGCACAGTGACAAGGCCACCACTGACCCGCTGACCACTGTGACATGGCCGCAACAGTGACATGGCCACCACTGACCTGCTCCCCACTGTGACATGGCCCCCATAGTGACATGGCCACCACTGACCTGCTGCCGACTCTGATATAGACCCCATAGTGACATGGCCACCACTGACACGCTGACAACTGTGACATGGCCCCCACAGTGACAAGGCCACCACTGACCCGCTGACCATTGTGACATGGCCGCAAGAGTGACATGGCCACCACTGACCTGCTGCCCACTGTAACATGGCCCCCACAGTGACATGGCCACCACTGACCTGCTGCCGACTGTGACATAGCCCCCATAGTGACGTGGCCACCACTGACCTGATGCCCTCGGTGACATGGCCCCCACTCTGACATGGCCAGCACTGACCCGCTGACCACTGTGACATGGCCCCAAATTGACATGGCAACCAGTGGCCTGTTGCTCACTGTGACATGGCCACCACTGACCTGCTGCACACTGTGACATGACCTCACTGTGACATGGCCACCACTGACCTGCTCCCCACTGTGACATGTCCCATACAGTAACATGATCACTACTGACATGGTGTCCACTGTGACATGACCTCACAGTGACATGGCCACCACTGACCCGCTGACCAATGTGACATGGCCCCCGTAGTGACATGGCCACCACTGACCTGCTGCCCACTGTGATATGGCCCCCATAGTGACACGGCCACAACTGACCTGCTGCCCACTGTTACATACCCACCACAATGACATGGCAACCAGTGGCCTGTTGCTCCTGTGACATGGCCACCACTGATCTGCTGCCCACTGTGACATGACCTCACAGTGACATGGCCACCACTGACCCGCTGACCTCTGTGACATGGCCCCCACAGTGACATGGCCACCACTGACCTGCTGCCCACTGTGACATGGCCCCACAGTGACATGGCCACAACTGACCTGCTGCCCACTGTGACATACCCCCCACAGTGACATGGCAGCCAGTGACCTGTTGCTCACTGTGACATGGCTACCACTAACCTTCTCCCCACTGTGACATGTCCCATAAATTAACTTTACTACTACTGTCATGCTGCCCACTGTCACACGGCCCCACAGTGACGTGGTCACGAGTGACCTCCTGCCCACTGTGACTGGCCACCACAGTGACATGGCCACCAGTGCACTGTTGCTCATTGTGACATGGCCACCACTGACCTGCTGCCAACTGTGACATAGCCCCCATAGTGACATGGCCACCACTGACCTGCTGCCCACTGTGACATGGCCCCCATAGTGATATGGCCACCACTGACCTGCTGCCCACTGTCACATGGCCCCACAGTGACATGGCCACAACTGACCTGCTGCCCACTGTGACATACCCCCCACATTGACATGGCAGCCAGTGGCCTGTTGCTCACTCTGACATGGCCACCACTAACCTTCTCCCCACTGTGACATGTCCCATAAATTAACTTTACTACTACTGTCATGCTGCCCACTGTCACATGGCCACACAGTGACGTGGTCACGAGTGACTTCCTGCCCACTGTGACTGGCCACCACAGTGACATGGCCACCAGTGGACTGTTGCTCATTGTGACATGGCCACCACTGACCTGCTGCCAACTGTGACATAGCCCCCATAGTGACATGGCCACCACTGACCTTCTGCCCACTGTGACATGGCCCCACAGTGACATGGCCACAACTGACCTGCTGCCCACTGTGACATACCCCCCACAGTCACATGGCAGCCAGTGGCCTATTGCTCACTCTGACATGGCCACCACTAAACCTTCTCCCCACTGTGACATGTCCCATAAATTAATTTTACTACTACTGTCATGCTGCCCACTGTCACATGGCCCCACAGTGACGTGGTCACGAGTGACTTTCTGCCCACTGTGACTGGCCACCACAGTGACATGGCCACCAGTGGACTGTTGCTTATTGTGACATGGCCACCACTGACCTGCTGCACACTGTGACATGACCTCACAGTGACATGGCTAGCACTGACCTGCTCCCCACTGTGACATGGCCCCCATAGTGACATGGCCACCACTGATCCGCTGACCACTGTGACATGGCCCACACAGTGACATGGCCACCACTGACCCGCTGCCCACTGTGACATAGCCCCCATAGTGACATGGCCACCACTGACCTTCTGCCCACTGTGACATGGCCCCCACAGTGACATGGCCACCACTGACCTGCTGCCCACTGTGACATGGCCCCCATAGTGACATGGCCACCACTGACCTGCTGCCCACTGTGACATGGCCACCACTGACCTGCTGCACACTGTGACATGACGTCACAGTGACATGGCCACCAGTGACCCGCTGACCACTGTGACATGGCCCCCACAGTGACATGGCCACCACTGACCCGCTGACCACTGTGACATGGCCCCCACAGTGACATGGCCACCACTAAACTGCTGCCCACTGTGACTGGCCACCACAGTGACATGGCCACCAGTGGACTGTTGCTCATTGTGACATGGCCACAACTGATCTGCTGCCCACTGTGACATGACCTCACAGTGACATGGCCACCACTGACCCGCTGACACCTGTGACATGGCCCCCACAATAACATGGCCACCACTGACCCGCTGACCACTGTGACATGGCCCCCACAGTGACATGGCCACCACTGACCCGCTGACCACTGTGACATGGCCCCCACAGTGACATGGCCACCACTGACCCGCTGAGCACTGTGACATGGCCCCCACAGTGACATGGCCACCACTGACCTGCTGCCCACTGTGACGTGGCCCACATAGTGACGTGGCCACCACTGACCTGCTGCCCACTGTGACATACCCCCCACAGTGACATGGCAACCAGTGGCCTGTTGCTCACTGTGACATGGCCACCACTAACCTTCTCCCCACTGTGACATGTCCCATAATGTAACTTGACAGCTACTGTCATGCTGCCCACTGTCACATGGCCCCACAGTGACGTGGTCACGAGTGACTTTCTGCCAACTGTGACTGGCCACCACAGTGACATGGCCACCAGTGGACTGTTGCTTATTGTGACATGGCCACCACTGACCTGCTGCACACTGTGACATGACCTCACAGTGACATGGCCACCACTGACCTGCTCCCCACTGTGACATGGCCCCCATAGTGACATGGCCACCACTGATCCGCTGACCACTGTGACATGGCCCACACAGTGACATGGCCACCACTGACCCGCTGACCACTGTGACATGGCCCCCACAGTGACATGGCCACCACTGACCTGCTGCCCACTGTGACATGGCCCCCATAGTGACATGGCCACAACTGACCTGCTGCCCACTGTGACATACCCCCCACAGTGACATGCAACCAGTGCCCTGTTGCTCCTGTGACATGGCCACCACTGACCTGGTGCACACTGTGACATGACCTCACAGTGACATGGCCACCACTGACCTGCTCCCCACTGTGACATGACCCATACAGTAACATGATCACTACTGACATGCTGCCCAGTGTCACATATTCCCAGAGTGACGTGGCCACCACTGACCTGCTGCCCACTGTGACATGACCTCACAGTGACATGGCCACCACTGACCTGCTCCCCACTCTGACATGGCCCCCATAGTGACATGGCCACCACTGACCTGCTGCCCACTGTGACATGGCCCCCATAGTGACATGGCCACCACTGACCTGCTGCCCACTGTGACATGGCCCCCATAGTGACATGGCCACAACTGACCTGCTGCCCACTGTGACATACCCCCCAGAGTGACATGGCCAGCACTGACCCGCTGACCACTGTGACATGGCCCCCATAGTGACAAGGCCACCACTGACCCGCTGCCCACTGTCACATGGCCCCACAGTGACGTGGCCACCACTGACCTGCTGCCCACTGTGACTGGCCACCACAGTGACATGGCCACCAGTGGACTGTTGCTCATTGTGACATGGCCACAACTGACCTGCTCCCCACTGTGACATGGCCCCCACAGTGACATGGCCACCACTGACCTGCTGCACACTGTGACATGGCCCCCACAGTGACATGGCCACCACTGACCTGCTGCCCACTGTGACGTGGCCCCCATAGTGACGTGGCCACCACTGACCTGATGCCCTCGGTGACATGGCCCCCACTCTGACATGGCCAGCACTGACCCGCTGACCACTGTGACATGGCCCCCACATTGACATGGCAACCAGTGGCCTGTTGCTCACTGTGACATGGCCACCACTGACCTGCTGCACACTGTGACATGACCTCACTGTGACATGGCCACCACTGACCTGCTCCCCACTGTGACATGTCCCATACAGTAACATGATCACTACTGACATGGTGTCCACTGTCACATGACCTCACAGTGACATGGCCACCACTGACCCGCTGACCAATGTGACATGGCCCCCGTAGTGACACGGCCACAACTGACCTGCTGCCCACTGTTACATACCCACCACAGTGACATGGCAACCAGTGGCCTGTTGCTCCTGTGACATGGCCACCACTGATCTGCTGCCCACTGTGACATGACCTCACAGTGACATGGCCACCACTGACCCGCTGAGCTCTGTGACATGACCCCCACATTGACAAGGCCACCACTGACCCGCTGACCACTGTGACATGGCCGCAACAGTGACATGGCCACCACTGGCCCGCTGACCACTGTGACATGGCCCCCATAGTGACATGGCCACCACTGACCTGCTGCCCACTGTGACATGGCCCCACAGTGACATGGCCACAACTGACCTGCTGCCCACTGTGACATACCCCCCACAGTGACATGGCAGCCAGTGACCTGTTGCTTACTCTGACATGGCCACCACTAACCTTCTCCCCACTGTGACATGTCCCATAAATTAACTTTACTACTACTGTCATGCTGCCCACTGTCACATGGCCCCACAGTGACGTGGTCACGAGTGACTTTCTGCCCACTGTGACTGGCCACCACAGTGACATGGCCACCAGTGGACTGTTGCTTATTGTGACATGGCCACCACTGACCTGCTGCACACTGTGACATGACCTCACAGTGACATGGCCAGCACTGACCTGCTCCCCACTGTGACATGGCCCCCATAGTGACATGGCCACCACTGATCCGCTGACCACTGTGACATGGCCCACACAGTGACATGGCCACCACTGACCCGCTGACCACTGTGACATGGCCCCCATAGTGACATGGTCACCACTGACCTGCTGCCCACTGTGACATAGCCCCCATAGTGACATGGCCACCACTGACCTTCTGCCCACTGTGACATGGCCCCCACAGTGACATGGCCACCACTGACCTGCTGCCCACTGTGACATGGCCCCCATAGTGACATGGCCACAACTGACCCGCTGCCCACTGTGACATACCCCCCACAGTGACATGGCAACCAGTGCCCTGTTGCTCCTGTGACATGGCCACCACTGACCTGGTGCACACTGTGACATGACCCATACAGTAACAGGATCACTACTGACATGCTGCCCAGTGTCACATGTTCCCAGAGTGACGTGGCCACCACTGACCTGCTGCCCACTGTTACATGACCTCACAGTGACATGGCCACCACTGACCTGCTCCCCACTCTGACATGGCCCCCATAGTGACATGGCCACCACTGACCTGCTGCCCACTGTGACTGGCCACCACAGTGACATGGCCACCAGTGGACTGTTACTCATTGTGACATGGCCACAACTGACCTGCTCCCCACTGTGACATGGCCCCCACAGTGACATGGCCACCACTGACCTGCTGCACACTGTGACATGGCCCCCACAGTGACATGGCCACCACTGACCCGCTGACCACTGTGACATAGCCCCCATAGTGACATGGCCACCACTGACCTGCTGCCCACTGTGACATGGCCCCCATAGTGACATGGCCACAACTGACCTGCTGCCCACTGTGACATAGCCCTCACAGTGACATGGCAACCACTGACCTGCTGCTCACTGTGACATGGCCACCACTTACCTGCTGCACACTGTGACATGACGTCACAGTGACGTGGCCACCAGTGACCCGCTGACCACTGTGACATGGCCCCCACAGTGACATGGCCACCACTGACCCGCTGACCACTGTGACATGGCCCCCACAGTGACATGGCCACCACTAACCTGCTGCCCACTGTGACTGGCCACCACAGTGACATGGCCACCAGTGGACTGTTGCTCATTGTGACATGGCCACAACTGATCTGCTGCCCAATGTGACATGACCTCACAGTGACATGGCCACCACTGACCCGCTGACACCTGTGACATGGCCCCCACAGTAACATGGCCACCACTGACCCGCTGACCACTGTGACATGGCCCCCACAGTGACATGGCCACCACTGACCCGCTGACCACTGTGACATGGCCCCCACAGTGACATGGCCACCACTGACCTGCTGCCCACTGTGACGTGGCCCACATAGTGACGTGGCCACCACTGACCTGCTGCCCACGGTGACATGGCCCCCATAGTGACATGGCCACCACTGACCTGCTGCCCACTGTGACATGGCCCCCATAGTGACATGGCCACCACTGACCTGCTGCCCACAGTGACATGGCCCCCATAGTTACATGGCCACCACTGACCTGCTGCCCACTGTGACATGGCCCCCATAGTGACATGGCCACAACTGACCTGCTGCCCACTGTGACATACCCCCCACAGTGACATGGCCACCAGTGGACTGTTGCTCATTGTGACATGGCCACAACTGATCTGCTGCCCACTGTGACATGACCTCACAGTGACATGGGCACCACTGACCCGCTGACCACTGTGACATGGCCCCCACAGTGACATGGCCACCACTGACCCGCTGACCACTGTGACATGGCCCCCACAGTGACATGGCCACCACTAACCTGCTGCCACTGTGACTGGCCACCACAGTGACATGGCCACCAGTGGACTGTTGCTCATTGTGACATGGCCACAACTGATCTGCTGCCCACTGTGACATGACCTCACAGTGACATGGCCACCACTGACCCGCTGACACCTGTGACATGGCCCCCACAGTAACATGGCCACCACTGACCCGCTGACCACTGTGACATGGCCTACACAGTGACATGGCCACCACTGACCCGCTGTAAGAGTCGGTCAGAAGATCAGCATTGTCTCAACATTGTCATCAGGGACATGGACAGTGAGGTACCCGACAACGGCCTGTTTGGAGCGCAGCTGCCGACCCCTGGAATGGAATGTGGTGCAAAGGCTCCTGAATGCAGAACTGTGTGGCACAGCCAGTGCTGTGCTGTTCTCCTGAGTACTGAACCGTGTGGTGCAGGCAGTGCAGTGCTGTTCTTTGGTGCCTGAGCCGTGCAGTACAAAGAGTGTTGTGCTATTGTTCGGTACCTGGGCCTAGCCAGAGCAGTTAGTGGTAATTGCATAGCCATTGTCAAAAAGATGGATCGTGACTGTTGCCATAACACCGATGAAGAAATCATGAACCTCAGATGAACTTTGCTTCATTATAATACCAAAACACACCTCCTGGTTGAAGGTTACCCGCCTCTGAGACTGACCACACCTCGGACACTCCCCCCCGCGCACGCGCGATGGCCTTGCTCGAGAGGGGTGGAGATATGATAATTGAATTCTGAGAAGGGCGGAGACCCCTGAGGCAGAGGTGGAGCAAGGTGTGTTACTGAGCATAAAAGATTACTTCTGGACAACGAAAATTGGAAGCTTCCCCACCAAGGACCACGACGATCGACGACGCAGCATCAGCTGGACCCGGGACCGTTAGGACGTCGTGAGATCAGCGGTGGTAGCTATAACCTCTCTCCCTCTTCTCTCTAAAACTTAACTTTACTTTTCTCCTTTCTTTCACCCATCTCTAACTATCGCGTGCCTCTTCACAGGCAACCCAATAAAGTTTCACTGTTTGATTACTGTTATCCCCTTTGGTGTTGGTCACCTTAATTTTGCACTTTCGAGATCGTAGCAAACGAATCATCACGAGTCCACCGAGTGGACCGTGACATTAAACTGTCGTCACGGACAGGATCCTGAGAGACAGGGGGGTGCAGGCTGTGTGTGGTCTGTAACAGGGGAAGAACTTTTCGCTCCAGCCGCACCTGGCCCTACACCCGAAAGGGTGAGAGGTGTCCAGAAAGCAAGGGGGGTGATTTGAGATTCCCGCACACCACACACGCCTCGGTGTATTGCACCCCAAACTCGAATTGAAGGCTCTGTCTATCAGGATCAAGTGCAAGGATCTCTTAGTGCAAAAGGGGGAACTGCCCTCAATAAATGAGGTCGACTACCTGGGGAAGTGAAAGGGACAAACTGAGAAAGTCTGCAACTAAGTTTAACCTCCCCGTGGTAGATCTTGGTCCCTTCAGCCACTCGGGGAAGAGAAGGGCGACGCAGCAGCTGTTGCGTCTGTGGTGTAACTAAGTTTTCCTCCCCGAAGTGAGTTCAGCCCCTTCGTAATAAGAATGACTGAAAAAGATGTTTATCAAAACCCTCTAACTGCCGCAGTCCCTAACATGGCTGAACTGGTAATAACAATTCAGGAGAAAGCTCATCCAATCATGGCAATCACAGATGTTAAAGATATGTTTTTCATGATACCTTTGCGACCAGAAGACAGAGATCGTTTTGCTTTTACGTGGGAGGGTCAACAATTTACCTTTATCCATCTGCCTCAGGAATACAAACATTCCCCTACACTATCTCACCACGCTTTGGCCCAAAAACTGGAGAAAATACCAAAAGCTGAAGGCATAGCAACCCAACAGAACATAATCTCTCATTTGGAGAACTTGGGTTTGCAAACTCCCCTAGAAAAGATCCAAAAGCCCTCACAAGAAGTGGAGATGATCACACGTCAACAACCAATCGTGCTAAGAGGCCCGTTTAAAGTTATTAAAGCAGTCACTAGCGGGACCCCCCCTCCTGACAGGGTGGCCCAGAGAGCCTCAGTACGAAAGTGGTATTCCCAGATTGAACACTATTGTAACCTTTTCCCAGTGACTGAAGGAGCTTTAAAAAACTTAGCTGTCCAAGAAACAGAGAGCCTGGACAGCAGCCAAGACAAACCTATCTCAGTTATTCGGGTGGCCCCTCCTTTCCTCCACGATCAGTCAGTGAATGCTTGGTTTACCGACGCTTCTGCAAAGCGAGAAGGAAAAGTGTGGCAATACCGGGCAGTAGCTCTCCACACTGCTACTGATGAACAGATAATAACAGAGGGAGAAGGGAGTGCCCAGGTAGGAGAATTAATTGCAGTATGGAGTGTTTTCCAGCACGAAGCACAAACCACTCCCCCTGTCCACATATACACTGATTCCTATGCAGTGTTTAAGGGATGTATTGAATGGCTCCCTTTCTGGGAGCAAAATGAGTGGGAGGTTAGCCTCCAATGCCCTAGGGAAGGAGCATCGGATAAATACTCACTGGATAATTCCATCATTCTAATTTTCTGTCTGGTTTTAATTTTTGCCTCAGAGAGGCAAGTTCTGGTTTATTCTTGCAGAAGAACTCCGAGGGACACCAAGAATAACATGAATCACTTAATTGGATTGGTAGTACTTTTCTGCATCTTACCACTAACCTGTAACCAAAAGAATACAGAATGGCCATGGTCCCAAGCTACCATCAAGCATACTAGCACTCTAGGACACTATCCCAAAGACCGTCTCCCAAACTTAGCCACTGTAGTATGGTGGTACAAGGGGATAACATCCCAATAAGATGCAGATTGATCACTGAATCCCACATTGAAACCACAAACAGTTATGGAGCTGGACCACATGACCCTATTTTGTTATGTAAAAATTAAAACCTAGATTGTTGGCTAAATTTGACTGCTGTACAGCACGCCCATAAAGTTATGTGTGGTAAAAATAACACTAAATATTGGGGAGAACTCAAAATAGATGTTGTAATACCTACTACCCAACCAACTGTTGTGCTTAGCCCAAAAACCTTTGGAATAGGACCATATGTAATCAGGAATACAGGCCAACAACAAATGTTGTTTAACCCGACATGGTCTCTCAAACGAGTTGAATTGCTGATGCAAAACAATGTTTCGGACATTCAGCCAGCTTGCTCACCCTTCCTAAAGGCTTCTTACGAGGGATGGACAACCTGGCTGCAAAAACGAACTCTTTCCACGGGAAGAACACGGAGAGACCTAACCGGTGTTTTGGGAACAGGATTGGGAGTTTTAAATAGTATCGATTCAGAGGTAATAATGAACAAATTGGCTACCTTAATTAGTGATTTGGCTAACTTACAACAGCCCTTGTGATCATTTTTATTGGCTCTGGGGACTAACCAGTGGCTGTTGTCAAATATATTATCAAAGTGGGAAAAGGTAAATGTAAAGGATCATGAATTGATTGTAGATGCACTTGGGGTGATACAGAATAACCTCTCTTTGGCTCTCAGCTGTATCCAGGCTCAAGTATGGATGCAGTCGGTAGCCGCCTCAATTATAAGAGAAGGTGAAGAAGGCACTCTCCCTACTGAAATTAGGAAAATAATTTGGGACAGTGCTACTGATTTTGAGAAGAAACTCCAATCCTGGTGGAACCTGGTAAACTTTACCTATGACCCCATCACAAACACAGCTACAACCTTTGTGCTTACTATATATAATGCTACCATATACCCAATTTATCCCATCATTGCATTAGGGTTGAACCACAACGGAGCTATACTCTATCCTTTTGAGCATAGAGTATGGGCCCGAAAGGTGGATGAAAAATGGCAAACTGTCAATTTGGAATCTTGCATTGTGCGAGAACAACAAGGATTTATCTGTGAAGGCAACGCAATTGAGGCTCAAGATATTTGTTTAGATACTGAACAAAATATTTGTCATTTTGAGATTCATCCTAATGAAAACCCTGAAACAGTACTCATATACATTGGCAAAGGCTGTGTATGTCTGAGGACTGTTTGTGATTTTTTATCCGTGGACAAGGTAATTGTAGAGACTAAAAATCATTCAAATTTTTGTGTTTGTAATTTTACTGAGATTATCGGGTGTGACTTTTCTTATTCGGCCCCGGTCACATCTCACCAACTTTTGCAATCTAATTACACGTTGATTCATGAATTGCTGCCTACACCCATTGGAATGAATCTCACTTTGGTAAAGCAATTACTACAACACAAAGATTTGATTGAGATTTTGGAAAAAAAATTAGGGAAAACGGACAGAAAACCTTAATAACTGTTCATCACAATGTAAAAGAAATACACCGAGTTTTGGAAAGAGTGCAAAAGGATGCAGAACATAGATGGTGGGACACACTTTTCGGATGGTCGCCTACTGCTACAGGCATCCTGAACAAGTTGTGTCACCCCATCGTGGTTCTCTTGATATTGGTTTTGATCAGTTTGGTTTTGTCAGCAGTATTGTATGTCATAACCTGGAGAATGATGAATCGGTTAACACGTTTGATGTCTGTATTGAACACACACAATATGTTTGATGTCCCATCCAATGTGGATATCCCCAAAACAATTGATGTTTTAAAATCTCATTAATTTTTTTTTTTATATTAATAGCTTTGATTGTAATTATTTTATAAATTTAATTTTGTAGATTGTTTGATCACTGTTATTTCCTTTCTTTCTTCTCTCTCTCTCTGTCTCTCTCCCTTTCTTTTGATTTCTTTCTTCCTCTTCTACTATGCTACTACCGTGCGATCCCGATGTCCTGACGACCATGTTGAGCCACGGGGTGGTGTAAGAGTCGGTCAGAAGATCAGCATTGTCTCAACATTGTCATCAGGGACATGGACAGTGAGGTACCCGACAACGGCCTGTTTGGAGCGCAGCTGCCGACCCCTGGAATGGAATGTGGTGCAAAGGCTCCTGAATGCAGAACTGTGTGGCACAGCCAGTGCTGTGCTGTTCTCCTGAGTACTGAACCGTGTGGTGCAGGCAGTGCAGTGCTGTTCTTTGGTGCCTGAGCCGTGCAGTACAAAGAGTGTTGTGCTATTGTTCGGTACCTGGGCCTAGCCAGAGCAGTTAGTGGTAATTGCATAGCCATTGTCAAAAAGATGGATCGTGACTGTTGCCATAACACCGATGAAGAAATCATGAACCTCAGATGAACTTTGCTTCATTATAATACCAAAACACACCTCCTGGTTGAAGGTTACCCGCCTCTGAGACTGACCACACCTCGGACACTCCCCCCCGCGCACGCGCGATGGCCTTGCTCGAGAGGGGTGGAGATATGATAATTGAATTCTGAGAAGGGCGGAGACCCCTGAGGCAGAGGTGGAGCAAGGTGTGTTACTGAGCATAAAAGATTACTTCTGGACAACGAAAATTGGAAGCTTCCCCACCAAGGACCACGACGATCGACGACGCAGCATCAGCTGGACCCGGGACCGTTAGGACGTCGTGAGATCAGCGGTGGTAGCTATAACCTCTCTCCCTCTTCTCTCTAAAACTTAACTTTACTTTTCTCCTTTCTTTCACCCATCTCTAACTATTGCGTACCTCTTCACAGGCAACCCAATAAAGTTTCACTGTTTGATTACTGTTATCCCCTTTGGTGTTGGTCACCTTAATTTTGCACTTTCGAGATCGTAGCAAACGAATCATCACGAGTCCACCGAGTGGACCGTGACACCCGCTGACCACTGTGACATGGCCCCCACAGTGACATGGCCACCACTGACACGCTGACCACTGTGACATGGCCCCCACAGTGACATGGCCACCACTGACCTGCTGCCCACTGTGACGTGGCCCACATAGTGACGTGGCCACCACTGACCCGCTGACCACTGTGACATGGCCCCCACAGTGACATGGCCACCACTGACCCGCTGCCCACTGTGACATGGCCCCCACAGTGACATGGCCACCACTGACCTGCTGCCCACTGTGACATGGCCCCCATAGTGACGTGGCCACCACTGACCTGATGCCCTCGGTGAAATGGCCCCCACTCTGACATGGCCAGCACTGACCCGCTGACCACTGTGACATGGCCCCCACATCGACATGGCAACCAGTGGCCTGTTGCTCACTGTGACATGGCCACCACTGACCTGCTGCACACTGTGACATGACCTCACTGTGACATGGCCACCACTGACCCGCTGACCAATGTGACATGGCCCCCGTAGTGACATGGCCACCACTGACCTGCTGCCCACTGTGATATGGCCCCCATAGTGACACGGCCACAACTGACCTGCTGCCCACTGTTACATACCCACCACAGTGACATGGCAACCAGTGGCCTGTTGCTCCTGTGACATGGCCACCACTGATCTGCTGCCCACTGTGACATGACCTCACAGTGACATGGCCACCACTGACCTGCTGACCTCTGTGACATGACCCCCACATTGACAAGGCCACCACTGACCCGCTGACCACTGTGACATGGCCGCAACAGTGACATGGCCACCACTGACCTGCTGCCCACTGTGACATGGCCCCCATAGTGACATGGCCACCACTGACCCGCTGACCACTGTGACATGGCCCCCACAGTGACATGGCCACCACTGACCTGCTGCCCACTGTGACATGGCCCCACAGTGACATGGCCACAACTGACCTGCTGCCCACTGTGACATACCCCCCACAGTGACATGGCAGCCAGTGACCTGTTGCTCACTCTGACATGGCCACCACTAACCTTCTCCCCACTGTGACATGTCCCATAAATTAACTTTATTACTACTGTCATGCTGCCCACTGTCACATGGCCCCACAGTGACGTGGTCACGAGTGACTTTCTGCCCACTGTGACTGGCCACCACAGTGACATGGCCACCAGTGGACTGTTGCTTATTGTGACATGGCCACCACTGACCTGCTGCACACTGTGACATGACCTCACAGTGACATGGCCAGCACTGACCTGCTCCCCACTGTGACATGGCCCCCATAGTGACATGGCCACCACTGATCCGCTGACCACTGTGACATGGCCCACACAGTGACATGGCCACCACTGACCCGCTGACCACTGTGACATGGCCCCCATAGTGACATGGTCACCACTGACCTGCTGCCCACTGTAACATTGCCCCCATAGTGACATGGCCACCACTGACCTTCTGCCCACTGTGACATGGCCCCCACAGTGACATGGCCACCACTGACCTGCTGCCCACTGTGACATGGCCCCCATAGTGACATGGCCACAACTGACCTGCTGCCACTGTGACATACCCCCCACAGTGACATGGCAACCAGTGCCCTGTTGCTCCTGTGACATGGCCACCACTGACCTGGTGCACACTGTGACATGACCTCACAGTGACATGGCCACCACTGACCTGCTCCCCACTGTGACATGACCCATACAGTAACATGATCACTACTGACATGCTGCCCAGTGTCACATGTTCCCAGAGTGACGTGGCCACCACTGACCTGCTGCCCACTGTGACATGACCTCACAGTGACATGGCCACCACTGACCTGCTCCCCACTCTGACATGGCCCCCATAGTGACATGGCCACCACTGACCTGCTGCCCACTGTGACATGGCCCCCATAGTGACATGGCCACCACTGACCTGCTGCCCACTGTGACATGGCCCCCATAGTGACATGGCCACCACTGACCTGCTGCCCACTGTGACATACCCCCCAGAGTGACATGGCCAGCACTGACCCGCTGACCACTGTGACATGGCCCCCATAGTGACAAGGCCACCACTGACCCGCTGCCCACTGTCACATGGCCCCACAGTGACGTGGCCACCACTGACCTGCTGCCCACTGTGACTGGCCACCACAGTGACATGGCCACCAGTGGACTGTTGCTCATTGTGACATGGCCACAACTGACCTGCTCCCCACTGTGACATGGCCCCCACAGTGACATGGCCACCACTGACCTGCTGCACACTGTGACATGGCCCCCACAGTGACATGGCCACCACTGACCCGCTGACCACTGTGACATAGCCCCCATAGTGACATGGCCACCACTGACCTGCTGCCCACTGTGACATGGCCCCCATAGTGACATGGCCACAACTGACTTGCTGCCCACTGTGACATAGCCCTCACAGAGACATGGCAACCACTGACCTGCTGCTCAGTGTGACATGGCCACCACTGACCTGCTGCACACTGTGACATGACGTCACAGTGACATGGCCACCAGTGACCCGCTGACCACTGTGACATGGCCCCCACAGTGACATGGCCACCACTGACCCGCTGACGACTGTGACATGGCCCCCACAGTGACATGGCCACCACTGACCTGCTGCCCACTGTGACGTGGCCCACATAGTGACGTGGCCACCACTGACCTGCTGCCCACGGTGACATGGCCCACACAGTGACATGGCCACCACTGACACGCTGCCTACTGTGACATAGCTCCCACAGTGACATGGCCACCACTGACCCGCTGACCACTGTGACATGGACCCCACAGTGACATGGCCTCCACGGACATGCTGCCCACTGTGACATGGCCCCCATAGTGACATGGCCACCACTGACCTGCTGCCCACTGTGACATGGCCCCCATAGTGACATGGCCACAACTGACCTGCTGCCCACTGTGACATGGCCCCCATAGTGACATGGCCACCACTGACCTGCTGCCCACTGTGACATACCCCCCACAGTGACATGGCAACCAGTGGCCTGTTGCTCACTGTGACATGGCCACCACTAACCTTCTCCCCACTGTAGACATGTCCCATAATGTAACTTGACAACTACTGTCATGCTGCCCACTGTCACATGGCCCCACAGTGACGTGGCCACCACTGACCTGCTGCCCACTGTGACTGGCCACCACAGTGACATGGCCACCAGTGGACAGTTGCTCATTGTGAACATGGCCACAACTGATCTGCTGCCCACTGTGACATGACCTCACAGTGACATGGCCACCACAGACCTGCTGCCCACTGTGACGTGGCCCAAATAGTGACGTGGCCACCACTGACCTGCTGCCCACGGTGACATGGCCCCCATAGTGACATGGCCACCACTGACCTGCTGCCCACTGTGACATGGCCCCCATAGTGACATGGCCACCACTGACCTGCTGCCCACAGTGACATGGCCCCCATAGTTACATGGCCACCACTGACCTGCTGCCCACTGTGACATGGCCCCCATAGTGACATGGCCACAACTGACCTGCTGCCCACTGTGACATACCCCCCACAGTGACATGGCCACCAGTGGACTGTTGCTCATTGTGACATGGCCACAACTGATCTGCTGCCCACTGTGACATGACCTCACAGTGACATGGGCACCACTGACCCGCTGACCACTGTGACATGGCCCCCACAGTGACATGGCCACCACTGACCCGCTGACAACTGTGACATGGCACCCATAGTGACATGGCCACAACTGACTTGCTGCCTACTGTGACATAGCTCCCACAGTGACATGGCAACCAGTGGCCTGCTGCTCACTGTGACATGGCCACCACTGACCTGCTGCCCACTGTGACATGACCTCACAGTGACATGGCCACCACTGACCCGCTGACCACTGTGACATGGCCACCATAGTGACATGGCCACCACTGACCTGCTGCCCACTGTGACATGGCCCCCATAGTGACAAGGCCACCACTGACCTGCTGACCACTGTGACATGGCCCCCATAGTGACATGGCCACCACTGACCTGCTGCTGACTGTGACATAGCCCCCATAGTGACAAGGCCACCACTGACCTGCTGCCCACGGTGACTTGGCCCCCACAGGGAGATGGCCACCACTGACCTGCTGCCCACTGTGACATGGCCCCCACAGTGACATGGCCACCACTGACCCGCTGACCACTGTGACATAGCCCCCATAGTGACATGGCCACCACTGACCTGCTGCCCACTGTGACATGGAACCCATAGTGACATGGCCACAACTGACCTGCTGCCCACTGTGACATACCCCCCACTGTGACATGGCAACCATTGGCCTGTTGCTCCTGTGACATGGCCACCACTGACCTGCTGCACATTGTGACATGACCTCACAGTGACATGGCCACCACTGACACACTGACCACTGTGACATGGCCCCCACAGTGACAAGGCCACCACTGACCCGCTGACTACTGTGACATGGCCCCCAAAGTGACATGGCCACCACTGACCTGCTGCCCACTGTGACATGGCCCCCATAGTGACATGGCCACCACTGAACTGCTGCCCACTGTGACATACCTCCCACTGTGACATGGCCACCACTGACCTGGTGCACATTGTGACATGACCTCACAGTGACATGGCAACCACTGACCTGCTGCCCCCTGTGACTGGCCACCACAGTGACATGGCCACCAGTGGACTTTTGCTCATTGTGAAATGGCCACAACTGATCTGCTGCCCACTGTGACATGACCTCACAGTGACATGGCCACCAATGACCTTCTCCCCACTGTGACATGGCCCCCATAGTGACATGGCCACCACTGACCTGCTGCCCACTGTGACATGGCCCCCATAGTGATATGGCCACCACTGACCTGCTGCCCACTGTGACATACTCCCCACAGTGACATGGCAACCAGTGGCCTGTTGCTCACTGTGACATGGCCACCACTGACCTGCTGCACACTGTGACATGACCTCACAGTGACATGGCCACCACTGACCTGCTGCCCACTGTGACATGGCCCATACAGTAACATGATCACTACTGACATGCTGCCGACTGTCACATGGCCCATACAGTGACATGGCCACAACTGACCCGCTGACCACTGTGACATAGCCCCCATAGTGACATGGCCACAACTACACCTGCTACCCACTGTGATATATCCCCCACAGTGACATGGCAACCAGTGGCCTGCTGCTCACTGTGACATGGCCAACACTGACCTGCTGCACACTATGACATGACCTCACAGTGACATGGACACCACTGGCCTGCTCCTCACTATGACATGGCCCCCACAGTGACATGGCCACAACTGACCTGCTGCCCACTGTGACATGGCCCCCATAGTGACATGGCCACAACTGACCTGCTGCCCACTGTGACATACCCCCCACTGTGACATGGCAACCATTGGCCTGTTGCTCCTGTGACATGGCCACCACTGACCTGCTGCACATTGTGACATGACCTCACAGTGACATGGCCACCACTGACCCACTGACCACTGTGACATGGCCCCCACACTGACAAGGCTACCACTGACCCGCTGACCACTGTGACATGGCCCCAACAGTGACATGGCCACCACTGACCTGCTGCCCACTGTGACATACCCCCCACTGTGACATGGCCACCACTGACCTGCTGCACATTGTGACATGACCTCACAGTGACATGGCCACCACTGACACACTGACCACTGTGACATGGCCCCCACAGTGACAAGGCCACCACTGACCCGCTGACCACTGTGACATGGCCCCCAAAGTGACATGGCCACCACTGACCTGCTGCCCACTGTGACATGGACCCCATAGTGACATGGCCACCACTGACCCGCTGACCACTGTGACATGGCCCCCATAGTGACATGGCCACCACTGAACTGCTGCCCACTGTGACATACCTCCCACTGTGACATGGCCACCACTGACCTGGTGCACATTGTGACATGACCTCACAGTGACATGGCAACCACTGACCTGCTGCCCCCTGTGACTGGCCACCACAGTGACATGGCCACCAGTGGACTTTTGCTCATTGTGAAATGGCCACAACTGATCTGCTGCCCACTGTGACATGACCTCACAGTGACATGGCCACCACTGACCTGCTCCCCACTGTGACATGGCCCCCATAGTGACATGGCCACCACTGACCTGCTGCCCACTGTGACATGGCCCCCATAGTGATATGGCCACCACTGACCTGCTGCCCACTGTGACATACTCCCCACAGTGACATGGCAACCAGTGGCCTGTTGCTCACTGTGACATGGCCACCACTGACCTGCTGCACACTGTGACATGACCTCACAGTGACATGGCCACCACTGACCTGCTGCCCACTGTGACATGGCCCATACAGTAACATGATCACTACTGACATGCTGCCGACTGTCACATGGCCCATACAGTGACATGGCCACAACTGACCCGCTGACCACTGTGACATAGCCCCCATAGTGACATGGCCACAACTACACCTGCTACCCACTGTGACATATCCCCCACAGTGACATGGCAACCAGTGGCCTGCTGCTCACTGTGACATGGCCAACACTGACCTGCTGCACACTATGACATGACCTCACAGTGACATGGACACCACTGGCCTGCTCCTCACTGTGACATGGCCCCCACAGTGACATGGCCACAACTGACCTGCTGCCCACTGTGACATGGCCCCCATAGTGACATGGCCACAACTGACCTGCTGCCCACTGTGACATACCCCCCACTGTGACATGGCAACCATTGGCCTGTTGCTCCTGTGACATGGCCACCACTGACCTGCTGCACATTGTGACATGACCTCACAGTGACATGGCCACCACTGACCCACTGACCACTGTGACATGGCCCCCACACTGACAAGGCTACCACTGACCCGCTGACCACTGTGACATGGCCCCAACAGTGACATGGCCACCACTGACCTGCTGCCCACTGTGACATGGCCCCCATAGTGACATGGCCACCACTGACCTGCTGCCCACTGTGACATGGCCTCCACAGTGACATGGCCACAACTGATCTGCTGCCCACTGTGACATACCCCCACAGTGACATGGCAACCAGTGGCCTGCTGCTCACTGTGATATGGCCACAACTGTTCTGCTGCCCACTGTGACATACCCCCCACAGTGACATGGCAACCAGTGGCATCTTGCTCCTGTGACATGGCCACCACTGATCTGCTGCCCACTGTGACATGACCTCACAGTGACAAGGCCACCACTGAACTGCTGCACACTGTGACATGGCCGCAACAGTGACATGGCCGCAACAGTGACATGGCCACCACTGACATGCTGCCCACGGTAACATGGCCCCCATAGTGACATGGCCACCACTGACCTGCTGCCGACTGTGACATAGCCCCCATAGTGACATGGCCACCACTGACCTGCTCCCCACTGTGACATGGCCCCCATAGTGACATGGCCACCACTGACCTGCTGCCCACTGTGACATGGCCTCCACAGTGACATGGCCACCACTGACCTGCTGCTCACTGTGACATGGCCCCCATAGTGACATGGGCACCACTGACCTGCTCCCCACTGTGACTGGCCACGACAGTGACATGGCCACCAGTGGACTGTTGCTCATTGTGACATGGCCACAACTGATCTGCTGCCCACTGTGACATGACCTCACAGTGACATGGCCACCACTGACCCGCTGACACCTGTGACATGACCCCCACAGTGACATGGCCACCACTGACCCGCTGACCACTGTGACATGGCCCCCACAGTGACATGGCCACCACTGACCTGCTGCCCACTGTGACATGGCCCCCATAGTGACATGGCCACCACTGACCTGCTCCCCACTGTGACTGGCCACGACAGTGACATGGCCACCAGTGGACTGTTGCTCATTGTGACATGGCCACAACTGATCTGCTGCCCACTGTGACATGACCTCACAGTGACATGGCCACCACTGACCCGCTGACCACTGTGACATGGCCCCCACAGTGACAAGGCCACCACTAACCCGATGACCACTGTGACATGGCCCCCACAGTGACATGGCCACCACTGACCTGCTGCCCACTGTGACATGGCCCCCACAGTGACATGGCCACCACTGACCTGCTGCCCACTGTGACATAGCCCCCACAGTGACATGGCCACCACTGACCTGCTGCCCACTGTGACATGGCCCCCATAGTGACTTGGCCACCACTGACCCGCTGACCACTGTGACATGGCCCCCATAGTGACATGGTCACCACTGACCTGCTGCCCACTGTGACATGGCCCCCATAGTGACATGGCCACCACTGACCTGCTGCCCAATGTGACATGCCCCCATAGTGATATGGCCACCACTGACCTGCTGCCCACTGTGACACACTCCCCACAGTGACATGGCAACCAGTGGCCTGTTGCTCACTGTGACATGGCCACCACTGACCTGCTGCACACTGTGACATGACCTCACAGTGACATTGCAACCACTGACCTGCTGCCCCCTGTGACTGGCCACCACAGTGACATGGCCACCAGTGGACTTTTGCTCATTGTGAAATGGCCACAACTGATCTGCTGCCCACTGTGACATGACCTCACAGTGACATGGCCACCACTGACCTGCTCCCCACTGTGACATGGCCCCCATAGTGAACATGGCCACCACTGACCTGCTGCCCACTGTGACATGGCCGCCATAGTGATATGGCCACCACTGACCTGCTGCCCACTGTGACATACTCCCCACAGTGACATGGCAACCAGTGGCCTGTTGCTCACTGTGACATGGCCACCACTGACCTGCTGCACACTGTGACATGACCTCACAGTGACATGGCCACCACTGACCTGCTGCCCACTGTGACATGGCCCATACAGTAACATGATCACTACTGACATGCTGCCGACTGTCACATGGCCCATACAGTGACATGGCCACAACTGACCCGCTGACCACTGTGACATAGCCCCCATAGTGACATGGCCACAACTACACCTGCTACCCACTGTGACATAACCCCCACAGTGACATGGCAACCAGTGGCCTGCTGCTCACTGTGACATGGCCCCCACAGTGACATGGCCACCACTGACCCGCTGACCACTGTGACATGGCCCCCACAGTGACATGGCCACCACTGACCCGCTGACCACTGTGACATGGCCCCCACAGTGACATGGCCACCACTGACCTGCTGCCCACTGTGACGTGGCCCACATAGTGACGTGGCCACCACTGACCTGCTGCCCACGGTGACATGGCCCACACAGTGACATGGCCACCACTGACACGCTGCCCACTGTGACATGGCCCCCACAGTGACATGGCCACCACTGACCCGCTGACCACTGTGACATGGACCCCACAGTGACATGGCCTCCACGGACATGCTGCCCACTGTGACATGGCCCCCATAGTGACATGGCCACCACTGACCTGCTGCCCACTGTGACATGGCCCCCATAGTGACATGGCCACAACTGACCTGCTGCCCACTGTGACATGGCCCCCATAGTGACATGGCCACCACTGACCTGCTGCCCACTGTGACATACCCCCCACAGTGACATGGCAACCAGTGGCCTGTTGCTCACTGTGACATGGCCACCACTAACCTTCTCCCCACTGTAGACATGTCCCATAATGTAACTTGACAACTACTGTCATGCTGCCCACTGTCACATGGCCCCACAGTGACGTGGCCACCACTGACCTGCTGCCCACTGTGACTGGCCACCACAGTGACATGGCCACCAGTGGACAGTTGCTCATTGTGAACATGGCCACAACTGATCTGCTGCCCACTGTGACATGACCTCACAGTGACATGGCCACCACAGACCTGCTGCCCACTGTGACGTGGCCCACATAGTGACGTGGCCACCACTGACCTGCTGCCCACGGTGACATGGCCCCCATAGTGACATGGCCACCACTGACCTGCTGCCCACTGTGACATGGCCCCCATAGTGACATGGCCACCACTGACCTGCTGCCCACAGTGACATGGCCCCCATAGTTACATGGCCACCACTGACCTGCTGCCCACTGTGACATGGCCCCCATAGTGACATGGCCACAACTGACCTGCTGCCCACTGTGACATACCCCCCACAGTGACATGGCCACCAGTGGACTGTTGCTCATTGTGACATGGCCACAACTGATCTGCTGCCCACTGTGACATGACCTCACAGTGACATGGGCACCACTGACCCGCTGACCACTGTGACATGGCCCCCACAGTGACATGGCCACCACTGACCCGCTGACAACTGTGACATGGCACCCATAGTGACATGGCCACAACTGACTTGCTGCCCACTGTGACATAGCCCCCACAGTGACATGGCAACCAGTGGCCTGCTGCTCACTGTGACATGGCCACCACTGACCTGCTGCCCACTGTGACATGACCTCACAGTGACATGGCCACCACTGACCCGCTGACCACTGTGACATGGCCCCCATAGTGACATGGCCACCACTGACCTGCTGCCCACTGTGACATGGCCCCCATAGTGACAAGGCCACCACTGACCTGCTGACCACTGTGACATGGCCCCCATAGTGACATGGCCACCACTGACCTGCTGCTGACTGTGACATAGCCCCCATAGTGACAAGGCCACCACTGACCTGCTGCCCACGGTGACTTGGCCCCCACAGGGAGATGACCACCACTGACCTGCTGCCCACTGTGACATGGCCCCCACAGTGACATGGCCACCACTGACCCGCTGACCACTGTGACATAGCCCCCATAGTGACATGGCCACCACTGACCTGCTGCCCACTGTGACATGGCCCCCATAGTGACATGGCCACAACTGACCTGCTGCCCACTGTGACATACCCCCCACTGTGACATGGCAACCATTGGCCTGTTGCTCCTGTGACATGGCCACCACTGACCTGCTGCACATTGTGACATGACCTCACACTGACATGGCCACCACTGACACACTGACCACTGTGACATGGCCCCCACAGTGACAAGGCCACCACTGAGCCGCTGACCACTGTGACATGGCCCCCAAAGTGACATGGCCACCACTGACCTGCTGCCCACTGTGACATGGACCCGATAGTGACATGGCCACCACTGACCCGCTGATCACTGTGACATGGCCCCCATAGTGACATGGCCACCACTGAACTGCTGCCCACTGTGACATACCTCCCACTGTGACATGGCCACCAATGACCTGGTGCACATTGTGACATGACCTCACAGTGACATGGCAACCACTGACCTGCTGCCCCCTGTGACTGGCCACCACAGTGACATGGCCACCAGTGGACTTTTGCTCATTGTGAAATGGCCACAACTGATCTGCTGCCCACTGTGACATGACCTCACAGTGACATGGCCACCACTGACCTGCTCCCCACTGTGACATGGCCCCCATAGTGACATGGCCACCACTGACCTGCTGCCCACTGTGACATGGCCCCCCTAGTGATATGGCCACCACTGACCTGCTGCCCACTGTGACATACTCCCCACAGTGACATGGCAACCAGTGGCCTGTTGCTCACTGTGACATGGCCACCACTGACCTGCTGCACACTGTGACATGACCTCACAGTGACATGGCCACCACTGACCTGCTGCCCACTGTGACATGGCCCATACAGTAACATGATCACTACTGACATGCTGCCGACTGTCACATGGCCCATACAGTGACATGGCCACAACTGACCCGCTGACCACTGTGACATAGCCCCCATAGTGACATGGCCACAACTACACCTGCTACCCACTGTGACATATCCCCCACAGTGACATGGCAACCAGTGGCCTGCTGCTCACTGTGACATGGCCAACACTGACCTGCTGCACACTATGACATGACCTCACAGTGACATGGACACCACTGGCCTGCTCCTCACTGTGACATGGCCCCCACAGTGACATGGCCACAACTGACCTGCTGCCCACTGTGACATGGCCCCCATAGTGACATGGCCACAACTGACCTGCTGCCCACTGTGACATACCCCCCACTGTGACATGGCAACCATTGGCCTGTTGCTCCTGTGACATGGCCACCACTGACCTGCTGCACATTGTGACATGACCTCACAGTGACATGGCCACCACTGACCCACTGACCACTGTGACATGGCCCCCACACTGACAAGGCTACCACTGACCCGCTGACCACTGTGACATGGCCCCAACAGTGACATGGCCACCACTGACCTGCTGCCCACTGTGACATGGCCCCCATAGTGACATGGCCACCACTGACCTGCTGCCCACTGTGACATGGCCTCCACAGTGACATGGCCACAACTGATCTGCTGCCCACTGTGACATACCCCCACAGTGACATGGCAACCAGTGATCTGTTGCTCACTGTGATATGGCCACAACTGTTCTGCTGCCCACTGTGACATACCCCCCACAGTGACATGGCAACCAGTGGCATCTTGCTCCTGTGACATGGCCACCACTGATCTGCTGCCCACTGTGACATGACCTCACAGTGACAAGGCCACCACTGAACTGCTGCACACTGTGACATGGCCGCAACAGTGACATGGCCGCAACAGTGACATGGCCACCACTGACATGCTGCCCACTGTAACATGGCCCCCATAGTGACATGGCCACCACTGACCTGCTGCCGACTGTGACATAGCCCCCATAATGACATGGCCACCACTGACCTGCTGCCCACTGTGACATGGCCTCCACAGTGACATGGCCACCACTGACCTGCTGCCCACTGTGACATGGCCCCCATAGTGACATGGCCACCACTGACCTGCTCCCCACTGTGACTGGCCACGACAGTGACATGGCCACCAGTGGACTGTTGCTCATTGTGACATGGCCACAACTGATCTGCTGCCCACTGTGACATGACCTCACAGTGACATGGCCACCACTGACCCGCTGACACCTGTGACATGACCCCCACAGTGACATGGCCACCACTGACCCGCTGACCACTGTGACATGGCCCCCACAGTGACATGGCCACCACTGACCTGCTGCCCACTGTGACATGGCCCCCATAGTGACATGGCCACCACTGACCTGCTCCCCACTGTGACTGGCCACGACAGTGACATGGCCACCAGTGGACTGTTGCTCATTGTGACATGGCCACAACTGATCTGCTGCCCACTGTGACATGACCTCACAGTGACATGGCCACCACTGACCCGCTGACCACTGTGACATGGCCCCCACAGTGACAAGGCCACCACTAACCCGCTGACCACTGTGACATGGCCCCCACAGTGACATGGCCACCACTGACCTGCTGCCCACTGTGACATGGCCCCCACAGTGACATGGCCACCACTGACCTGCTGCCCACTGTGACATAGCCCCCACAGTGACATGGCCACCACTGACCTGCTGCCCACTGTGACATGGCCCCCATAGTGACTTGGCCACCACTGACCCGCTGACCACTGTGACATGGCCCCCATAGTGACATGGTCACCACTGACCTGCTGCCCACTGTGACATGGCCCCCATAGTGACATGGCCACCACTGACCTGCTGCCCAATGTGACATGCCCCCATAGTGATATGGCCACCACTGACCTGCTGCCCACTGTGACACACTCCCCACAGTGACATGGCAACCAGTGGCCTGTTGCTCACTGTGACATGGCCACCACTGACCTGCTGCACACTGTGACATGACCTCACAGTGACATTGCAACCACTGACCTGCTGCCCCCTGTGACTGGCCACCACAGTGACATGGCCACCAGTGGACTTTTGCTCATTGTGAAATGGCCACAACTGATCTGCTGCCCACTGTGACATGACCTCACAGTGACATGGCCACCACTGACCTGCTCCCCACTGTGACATGGCCCCCATAGTGAACATGGCCACCACTGACCTGCTGCCCACTGTGACATGGCCCCCATAGTGATATGGCCACCACTGACCTGCTGCCCACTGTGACATACTCCCCACAGTGACATGGCAACCAGTGGCCTGTTGCTCACTGTGACATGGCCACCACTGACCTGCTGCACACTGTGACATGACCTCACAGTGACATGGCCACCACTGACCTGCTGCCCACTGTGACATGGCCCATACAGTAACATGATCACTACTGACATGCTGCCGACTGTTACATGGCCCATACAGTGACATGGCCACAACTGACCCGCTGACCACTGTGACATAGCCCCCATAGTGACATGGCCACAACTACACCTGCTACCCACTGTGACATAACCCCCACAGTGACATGGCAACCAGTGGCCTGCTGCTCACTGTGACATGGCCACCACTTACCTGCTGCCCACTGTGACATGGCCTCCACAGTGACATGGCCACAACTGATCTGCTGCCCACTGTGACATACCCCCACAGTGACATGGCAACCAGTGATCTGTTGCTCACTGTGATATGGCCACAACTGTCCTGCTGCCCACTGTGACATACCCCCCACAGTGACATGGCAACCAGTGGCATCTTGCTCCTGTGACATGGCCACCACTGATCTGCTGCCCACTGTGACATGACCTCACAGTGACAAGGCCACCACTGAACTGCTGCACACTGTGACATGGCCGCAACAGTGACATGGCCGCAACAGTGACATGGCCACCACTGACATGCTGCCCACTGTAACATGGCCCCCATAGTGACATGGCCACCACTGACCTGCTGCCGACTGTGACATAGCCCCCATAGTGACATGGCCACCACTGAACTGCTGCCCACTGTGACAGGGCCCCCATAGTGACATGGCCACCACTGACCTCCTGCCCACTGTGACATGGCCTCCACAGTGACATGGCCACCACTGACCTGCTGCCCACTGTGACATGGCCCCCATAGTGACATGGCCACCACTGACCTGCTCCCCACTGTGACTGGCCACGACTGTGACATGGCCACCAGTGGACTGTTGCTCATTGTGACATAGCCACAACTGATCTGCTGCCCACTGTGACATGACCTCACAGTGACATGGCCACCAATGACCCGCTGACACGTGTGACATGACCCCCACAGTGACATGGCCACCACTGACCTGCTGACCACTGTGACATGGCCCCCACAGTGACATGACCACCACTGACCTGCTCCCCATTGTGACTGGCCACGACAGTGACATGGCCTCCAGTGGACTGTTGCTCATTGTGACATGACCACAACTGATCTGCTGCCCACTGTGACATGACCTCACAGTGACATGGCCACCACTGACCCGCTGACCACTGTGACATGGCCCCCACAGTGACAAGGCCACCACTAACCCGATGACCACTGTGACATGGCCCCCACAGTGACATGGCCACCACTGACCTGCTGCCCACTGTGACATGGCCCCCATAGTGACATGGCCACCACTGACCTGCTCCCCACTGTGACTGGCCACGACAGTGACATGGCCACCAGTGGACTGTTGTTCATTGTGACATGGCGACAACTGATCTGCTGCCCACTGTGACATGACCTCACAGTGACATGGCCACCACTGACCCGCTGACACCTGTGACATGGCCCCCATAGTGACATGGCCACCACTGACCTGCTGCCCACTGTGACATGGCCCCCATAGTGACATGGCCACCACTGACCTGCTGCCCACTGTGACATGGCCCCCATAGTGACATGGCCCCAACTGACCTGCTGCCCACTGTGACATACCCCCCACTGTGACATGGCAACCATTGGCCTGTTGCTCCTGTGACATGGCCACCACTGACCTGCTGCACATTGTGACATGACCTCACAGTGACATGGCCACCACTGACACACTGACCACTGTGACATGGCCCCCACAGTGACAAGGCCACCACTGACCCGCTGACCACTGTGACATGGCCCCCAAAGTGACATGGCCACCACTGACCTGCTGCCCACTGTGACATGGCCTCCACAGTGACATGGCCACAACTGATCTGCTGCCCACTGTGACATACCCCCACAGTGACATGGCAACCAGTGATCTGTTGCTCACTGTGATATGGCCACAACTGTCCTGCTGCCCACTGTGACATACCCCCCACAGTGACATGGCAACCAGTGGCATCTTGCTCCTGTGACATGGCCACCACTGATCTGCTGCCCACTGTGACATGACCTCACAGTGACAAGGCCACCACTGAACTGCTGCACACTGTGACATGGCCGCAACAGTGACATGGCCGCAACAGTGACATGGCCACCACTGACATGCTGCCCACTGTAACATGGCCCCCATAGTGACATGGCCACCACTGACCTGCTGCCGACTGTGACATAGCCCCCATAGTGACATGGCCACCACTGACCTGCTGCCCACTGTGACATGGCCCCCATAGTGACATGGCCACCACTGACCTGCTGCCCACTGTGACATGGCCTCCACAGTGACATGGCCACCACTGACCTGCTGCCCACTGTGACATGGCCTCCACAGTGACATGGCCACAACTGATCTGCTGCCCACTGTGACATACCCCCACAGTGACATGGCAACCAGTGATCTGTTGCTCACTGTGATATGGCCACAACTGTCCTGCTGCCCACTGTGACATACCCCCCACAGTGACATGGCAACCAGTGGCATCTTGCTCCTGTGACATGGCCACCACTGATCTGCTGCCCACTGTGACATGACCTCACAGTGACAAGGCCACCACTGAACTGCTGCACACTGTGACATGGCCGCAACAGTGACATGGCCGCAACAGTGACATGGCCACCACTGACATGCTGCCCACTGTAACATGGCCCCCATAGTGACATGGCCACCACTGACCTGCTGCCGACTGTGACATAGCCCCCATAGTGACATGGCCACCACTGAACTGCTGCCCACTGTGACAGGGCCCCCATAGTGACATGGCCACCACTGACCTCCTGCCCACTGTGACATGGCCTCCACAGTGACATGGCCACCACTGACCTGCTGCCCACTGTGACATGGCCCCCATAGTGACATGGCCACCACTGACCTGCTCCCCACTGTGACTGGCCACGACTGTGACATAGCCACCAGTGAACTGTTGCTCATTGTGACATAGCCACAACTGATCTGCTGCCCACTGTGACATGACCTCACAGTGACATGGCCACCACTGACCCGCTGACACGTGTGACATGACCCCCACAGTGACATGGCCACCACTGACCTGCTGACCACTGTGACATGGCCCCCACAGTGACATGACCACCACTGACCTGCTCCCCACTGTGACTGGCCACGACAGTGACATGGCCTCCAGTGGACTGTTGCTCATTGTGACATGACCACAACTGATCTGCTGCCCACTGTGACATGACCTCACAGTGACATGGCCACCACTGACCCGCTGACCACTGTGACATGGCCCCCACAGTGACAAGGCCACCACTAACCCGATGACCACTGTGACATGGCCCCCACAGTGACATGGCCACCACTGACCTGCTGCCCACTGTGACATGGCCCCCATAGTGACATGGCCACCACTGACCTGCTCCCCACTGTGACTGGCCACGACAGTGACATGGCCACCAGTGGACTGTTGTTCATTGTGACATGGCGACAACTGATCTGCTGCCCACTGTGACATGACCTCACAGTGACATGGCCACCACTGACCCGCTGACACCTGTGACATGGCCCCCATAGTGACATGGCCACCACTGACCTGCTGCCCACTGTGACATGGCCCCCATAGTGACATGGCCACCACTGACCTGCTGCCCACTGTGACATGGCCCCCATAGTGACATGGCCCCAACTGACCTGCTGCCCACTGTGACATACCCCCCACTGTGACATGGCAACCATTGGCCTGTTGCTCCTGTGACATGGCCACCACTGACCTGCTGCACATTGTGACATGACCTCACAGTGACATGGCCACCACTGACACACTGACCACTGTGACATGGCCCCCACAGTGACAAGGCCACCACTGACCCGCTGACCACTGTGACATGGCCTCCACAGTGACATGGCCACCACTGACCTGCTGCCCACTGTGACATGGCCTCCACAGTGACATGGCCACAACTGATCTGCTGCCCACTGTGACATACCCCCACAATGACATGGCAACCAGTGATCTGTTGCTCACTGTGATATGGCCACAACTGTCCTGCTGCCCACTGTGACATACCCCCCACAGTGACATGGCAACCAGTGGCATCTTGCTCCTGTGACATGGCCACCACTGATCTGCTGCCCACTGTGACATGACCTCACAGTGACAAGGCCACCACTGAACTGCTGCACACTGTGACATGGCCGCAACAGTGACATGGCCGCAACAGTGACATGCCCACCACTGACATGCTGCCCACTGTAACATGGCCCCCATAGTGACATGGCCACCACTGACCTGCTGCCGACTGTGACATAGCCCCCATAGTGACATGGCCACCACTGAACTGCTGCCCACTGTGACAGGGCCCCCATAGTGACATGGCCACCACTGACCTCCTGCCCACTGTGACATGGCCTCCACAGTGACATGGCCACCACTGACCTGCTGCCCACTGTGACATGGCCCCCATAGTGACATGGCCACCACTGACCTGCTCCCCAGTGTGACTGGCCACGACTGTGACATGGCCACCAGTGGACTGTTGCTCATTGTGACATGGCCACAACTGATCTGCTGCCCACTGTGACATGACCTCACAGTGACATGGCCACCACTGACCCGCTGACACCTGTGACATGACCCCCACAGTGACATGGCCACCACTGACCCGCTGACCACTGTGACATGGCCCCCACAGTGACATGGCCACCACTGACCTGCTGCCCACTGTGACATGGCCCCCATAGTGACATGGCCACCACTGACCTGCTCCCCACTGTGACTGGCCACGACAGTGACATGGCCACCAGTGGACTGTTGCTCATTGTGACATGGCCACAACTGATCTGCTGCCCACTGTGACATGACCTCACAGTGACATGGCCACCACTGACCCGCTGACCACTGTGACATGGCCCCCACAGTGACAAGGCCACCACTAACCCGATGACCACTGTGACATGGCCCCCACAGTGACATGGCCACCACTGACCTGCTGCCCACTGTGACATGGCCCCCACAGTGACATGGCCACCACGGAGGTGCTGCCCACTGTGACATAGCCCCCACAGTGACATGGCCACCACTGACCTGCTGCCCACTGTGACATGGCCCCCATAGTGACATGGCCACCACTGACCCGCTGACCACTGTGACATGGCCCACATAGTGACATGGTCACCACTGACCTGCTGCCCACTGTGACATGGCCCCCATAGTTACATGGCCACCACTGACCTGCTGCCCAATGTGACATGCCCCCATAGTGATATGGCCACCACTGACCTGCTGCCCACTGTGACATACTCCCCACAGTGACATGGCAACCAGTGGCCTGTTGCTCACTGTGACATGGCCACCACTGACCTGCTGCACACTGTGACATGACCTCACAGTGACATGGCAACCACTGACCTGCTGCCCCCTGTGACTGGCCACCACAATGACATGGCCACCAGTGGACTTTTGCTCATTGTGAAATGGCCACAACTGATCTGCTGCCCACTGTGACATGACCTCACAGTGACATGGCCACCACTGACCTGCTCCCCACTGTGACATGGCCCCCATAGTGAACATGGCCACCACTGACCTGCTGCCCACTGTGACATGGCCCCCATAGTGATATGGCCACCACTGACCTGCTGCCCACTGTGACATACTCCCCACAATGACATGGCAACCAGTGGCCTGTTGCTCACTGTGACATGGCCACCACTGACCTGCTGCACACTGTGACATGACCTCACAGTGACATGGCCACCACTGACCTGCTGCCCACTGTGACATGGCCCATACAGTAACATGATCACTACTGACATGCTGCCGACTGTCACATGGCCCATACAGTGACATGGCCACAACTGACCCGCTGACCACTGTGACATAGCCCCCATAGTGACATGGCCACAACTACACCTGCTACCCACTGTGACATAAGCCCCACAGTGACATGGCAACCAGTGGCCTGCTGCTCACTGTGACATGGCCACCACTTACCTGCTGCCCACTGTGACATGGCCTCCACAGTGACATGGCCACAACTGATCTGCTGCCCACTGTGACATACCCCCACAGTGACATGGCAACCAGTGATCTGTTGCTCACTGTGATATGGCCACAACTGTCCTGCTGCCCACTGTGACATACCCCCCACAGTGACATGGCAACCATTGGCCTGTTGCTCCTGTGACATGGCCACCACTGACCTGCTGCACATTGTGACATGACCTCACAGTGACAAGGCCACCACTGACCCACTGACCACTGTGACATGGCCCCCAAAGTGACATGGCCACCACTGACCTGCTGCCCACTGTGACATGGCCCCCATAGTGACATGGCAACCACTGACCCGCTGACCACTGTGACATGACCTACACAGTGACACGGCCACCACTGACCCGCTGACCACTGTGACATGGCCCCCATAGAGACGTGGCCACCACTGACCTGCTGCCCACGGTGACATGGCCCCCAAACTGATATGGCCAGCACTGACCCGCTTCCCACTGTGACATGGCCCCGACAGTGACATGGCCACCACTGAGCCGCTGACAACTGTGACATGGACCCCATAGTGACATGGCCACCACTGACCCGCTGACCACTGTGACATGGCCCCCATAGTGACATGGCCACCACTGAACTGCTGCCCACTGTGACATACCTCCCACTGTGACATGGCCACCACTGACCTGGTGCACATTGTGACATGACCTCACAGTGACATGGCCACCACTGACCTGCTCCCCACTGTGACTGGCCACCACAGTGACATGGCCACCAGTGGACTGTTGCTCATTGTGACATGGCCACAACTGATCTGCTGCCCACTGTGACATGACCTCACAGTGACATGGCCACCACTGACCCGCTGACCACTGTGACATGGCCCCCACAGTGACAAGGCCACCACTGACCTGCTGCTCACTGTGACATGGCCCCCATTGTGAAATGGCCACCACTGACCTGCTGCCCACTGTGACAAAGCCCCCACAGTGACATGGCAACCAGTGGCCTGTTGCTCACTGTGACATGGCCACCACTGACCTGCTGCACACTGTGACATGACCTCACAGTGACATGGCCACCACTGACCTGCTCTCCACTGTGACATGGCCCCCACAGTGACATGGCCACCACTGACCCGCTGACCACTGTGACCTGGCCCCTACAGTGACATGGCCACCACTGACCTTCTGCCCACGGTGACTTGGCCCCCACAGGGAGATGGCCAGCACTGTCCCGCTGCCCACTGTGACATGTCCTCCACAGTGACATGGCCACCACTGACCTGCTGACCACTGTGACATGGCCCCCACAGTGACATGGCCAGCACTGACCTGCTGCCCACTGTGACATGGCTCCCATAGTGACAAGGCCACCACTGACCTGCTGCCCACTGTGACATGGCCCACACAGTGACATGGCCACCACTGACCCGCTGACCACTGTGACATGGCCCCCATAGTGACATGGCCACCACTGACCTGCTGCCCACTGTGACATGGCCCCCATAGTGACATGGCCACAACTGACCTGATGCCCACTGTGACATACCCCTACTGTGACATGGCAACCATTGGCCTGTTGCTCCTGTGACATGGCCACCACTGACCTGCTGCACATTGTGACATGACCTCACAGTGACATGGCCACCACTGACCCACTGACCACTGTGACATGGCCCCCACACTGACAAGGCTACCACTGACCCGCTGACCACTGTGACATGGCCCCAACAGTGACATGGCCACCACTGACCTGCTGCCCACTGTGACATGGCCCCCATAGTGACATGGCCACCACTGACCTGCTGCCCACTGTGACATGGCCTCCACAGTGACATGGCCACAACTGATCTGCTGCCCACTGTGACATACCCCCACAGTGACATGGCAACCAGTGATCTGTTGCTCACTGTGATATGGCCACAACTGTTCTGCTGCCCACTGTGACATACCCCCCACAGTGACATGGCAACCAGTGGCATCTTGCTCCTGTGACATGGCCACCACTGATCTGCTGCCCACTGTGACATGACCTCACAGTGACAAGGCCACCACTGAACTGCTGCACACTGTGACATGGCCGCAACAGTGACATGGCCGCAACAGTGACATGGCCACCACTGACATGCTGCCCACTGTGACATAGCCCCCATAGTGACATGGCCACCACTGACCTGCTGCCCACTGTGACATCCCCCCCATAGTGACATGGCCACCACTGACCTGCTGCCCACTGTGACATGGCCTCCACAGTGACATGGCCACCACTGACCTGCTGCCCACTGTGACATGGCCCCCATAGTGACATGGGCACCACTGACCTGCTCCCCACTGTGACTGGCCACGACAGTGACATGGGCACCAGTGGACTGTTGCTCATTGTGACATGGCCACAACTGATCTGCTGCCCACTGTGACATGACCTCACAGTGACATGGCCACCACTGACCCACTGACACCTGTGACATGACCCCCACAGTGACATGGCCACCACTGACCCGCTGACCACTGTGACATGGCCCCCACAGTGACATGGCCACCACTGACCTGCTGCCCACTGTGACATGGCCCCCATAGTGACATGGCCACCACTGACCTGCTCCCCACTGTGACTGGCCACGACAGTGACATGGCCACCAGTGGACTGTTGCTCATTGTGACATGGCCACAACTGATCTGCTGCCCACTGTGACATGACCTCACAGTGACATGGCCACCACTGACCCGCTGACCACTGTGACATGGTGCCCACAGTGACAAGGCCACCACTAACCCGATGACCACTGTGACATGGCCCCCACAGTGACATGGCCACCACTGACCTGCTGCCCACTGTGACATGGCCCCCACAGTGACATGGCCACCACTGACCTGCTGCCCACTGTGACATAGCCCCCACAGTGACATGGCCACCACTGACCTGCTGCCCACTGTGACATGGCCCCCATAGTGACATGGTCACCACTGACCTGCTGCCCACTGTGACATGGCCCCCATAGTGACATGGCCACCACTGACCCGCTGACCACTGTGACATGGCCCCCATAGTGACATGGTCACCACTGACCTGCTGCCCACTGTGACATGGCCCCCATAGTGACATGGCCACCACTGACCTGCTGCCCAATGTGACATGCCCCCATAGTGATATGGCCACCACTGACCTGCTGCCCACTGTGACATACTCCCCACAGTGACATGGCAACCAGTGGCCTGTTGCTCACTGTGACATGGCCACCACTGACCTGCTGCACACTGTGACATGACCTCACAGTGACATGGCAACCACTGACCTGCTGCCCCCTGTGACTGGCCACCACAGTGACATGGCCACCAGTGGACTTTTGCTCATTGTGAAATGGCCACAACTGATCTGCTGCCCACTGTGACATGACCTCACAGTGACATGGCCACCACTGACCTGCTCCCCACTGTGACATGGCCCCCATAGTGAACATGGCCACCACTGACCTGCTGCCCACTGTGACATGGCCCCCACAGTGACATGGCCACCACTGACCTGCTGCCCAATGTGACATAGCCCCCACAGTGACATGGCCACCACTGACCTGCTGCCCACTGTGACATGGCCCCCATAGTGACATGGCCACCACTGACCCGCTGACCACTGTGACATGGCCCCCATAGTGACATGGTCACCACTGACCTGCTGCCCACTGTGACATGGCCCCCATAGTGACATGGCCACCACTGACCTGCTGCCCAATGTGACATGTCCCCATAGTGATATGGCCACCACTGACCTGCTGCCCACTGTGACATACTCCCCACAGTGACATGGCAACCAGTGGCCTGTTGCTCACTGTGACATGGCCACCACTGACCTGCTGCACACTGTGACATGACCTCACAGTGACATGGCCACCACTGACCTGCTGCCCACTGTGACATGGCCCATACAGTAACATGATCACTACTGACATGCTGCCGACTGTCACATGGCCCATACAGTGACATGGCCACAACTGACCCGCTGACCACTGTGACATAGCCCCCATAGTGACATGGCCACAACTACACCTGCTACCCATTGTGACATAACCCCCACAGTGACATGGCAACCAGTGGCCTGCTGCTCACTGTGACATGGCCACCACTTACCTGCTGCCCACTGTGACATGGCCTCCACAGTGACATGGCCACAACTGATCTGCTGCCCACTGTGACATACCCCCACAGTGACATGGCAACCAGTGATCTGTTGCTCACTGTGATATGGCCACAACTGTCCTGCTGCCCACTGTGACATACCCCCCACAGTGACATGGCAACCAGTGGCATCTTGCTCCTGTGACATGGCCACCACTGATCTGCTGCCCACTGTGACATGACCTCACAGTGACAAGGCCACCACTGAACTGCTGCACACTGTGACATGGCCGCAACAGTGACATGGCCGCAACAGTGACATGGCCACCACTGACATGCTGCCCACTGTAACATGGCCCCCATAGTGACATGGCCACCACTGACCTGCTGCCGACTGTGACATAGCCCCCATAGTGACATGGCCACCACTGACCTGCTGCCCACTGTGACATGGCCCCAACAGTGACATGGCCACCACTGACCTGCTGCCCACTGTGACATGGCCTCCACAGTGACATGGCCACCACTGACCTGCTGCCCACTGTGACATGGCCTCCACAGTGACATGGCCACAACTGATCTGCTGCCCACTGTGACATACCCCCACAATGACATGGCAACCAGTGATCTGTTGCTCACTGTGATATGGCCACAACTGTCCTGCTGCCCACTGTGACATACCCCCCACAGTGACATGGCAACCAGTGGCATCTTGCTCCTGTGACATGGCCACCACTGATCTGCTGCCCACTGTGACATGACCTCACAGTGACAAGGCCACCACTGAACTGCTGCACACTGTGACATGGCCGCAACAGTGACATGGCCGCAACAGTGACATGGCCACCACTGACATGCTGCCCACTGTAACATGGCCCCCATAGTGACATGGCCACCACTGACCTGCTGCCGACTGTGACATAGCCCCCATAGTGACATGGCCACCACTGAACTGCTGCCCACTGTGACAGGGCCCCCATAGTGACATGGCCACCACTGACCTCCTGCCCACTGTGACATGGCCTCCACAGTGACATGGCCACCACTGACCTGTTGCCCACTGTGACATGGCCCCCATAGTGACATGGCCCCAACTGACCTGCTCCCCACTGTGACTGGCCACGACTGTGACATGGCCACCAGTGGACTGTTGCTCATTGTGACATAGCCACAACTGATCTGCTGCCCACTGTGACATGACCTCACAGTGACATGGCCACCACTGACCCGCTGACACCTGTGACATGACCCCCACAGTGACATGGCCACCACTGACCTGCTGACCACTGTGACATGGCCCCCACAGTGACATGGCCACCACTGACCTGCTGCCCACTGTGACATGGCCCCCATAGTGACATGGCCACCACTGACCTGCTCCCCACTGTGACTGGCCACGACAGTGACATGGCCTCCAGTGGACGGTTGCTCATTGTGACATGGCCACAACTGATCTGCTGCCCACTGTGACATGACCTCACAGTGACATGGCCACCACTGACCCGCTGACCACTGTGACATGGCCCCCAGAGTGACAAGGCCACCACTAACCCGCTGACCACTGTGACATGGCCCCCACAGTGACATGGCCACCACTGACCTGCTGCCCACTGTGACATGGCCCCCATAGTGACATGGCCACCACTGACCTGCTCCCCACTGTGACTGGCCACGACAGTGACATGGCCACCAGTGGACTGTTGTTCATTGTGACATGGCGACAACTGATCTGCTGCCCACTGTGACATGACCTCACAGTGACATGGCCACCACTGACCCGCTGACCACTGTGACATGGCCCCCACAGTGACAAGGCCACCACTAACCCGATGACCACTGTGACATGGCCCCCACAGTGACATGGCCACCACTGACCTGCTGCACACTGTGACATGGCCCCCACAGTGACATGGCCACCACTGACCTGCTGCCCACTGTGACATAGCCCCCACAGTGACATGGCCACCACTGACCTGCTGCCCACTGTGACATGGCCCCCATAGTGACATGGCCACCACTGACCTGCTCCCCACTGTGACTGGCCACGACAGTGACATGGCCACCAGTGGACTGTTGTTCATTGTGACATGGCGACAACTGATCTGCTGCCCACTGTGACATGACCTCACAGTGACATGGCCACCACTGACCCGCTGACCACTGTGACATGGCCCCCACAGTGACAAGGCCACCACTAACCCGATGACCACTGTGACATGGCCCCCACAGTGACATGGCCACCACTGACCTGCTGCACACTGTGACATGGCCCCCACAGTGACATGGCCACCACTGACCTGCTGCCCACTGTGACATAGCCCCCACAGTGACATGGCCACCACTGACCTGCTGCCCACTGTGACATGGCCCCCATAGTGACATGGCCACCACTGAACTGCTGCCCTCTGTGACATGGCTCCCATAGTGACATGGCCACAACTACACCTGCTGCCCACTGTGACATACCCCCCACAGTGACATGGCAACCAGTGGCCTGCTGCACACTGTGACATGGCCACCACTGACCTGCTGCACACTGTGACATGACCTCACAGTGACATGGCCACCAGAGACCCGCTGACCACTGTGACATGGCCCCCACAGTGACATGGCCACCACTGACCCGCTGACCACTGTGACATGGCCTCCACAGTGACATGGCCACCACTAACCTGCTGCCCACTGTGACTGGCCACCACAGTGACATGGCCACCAGTGAACTGTTGCTCATTGTGACATGGCCACAAGTGATCTGCTGCCCAATGTGACATGACCTCAGAGTGACATGGCCAACACTGACCCGCTGACACCTTTGACATGGCCCCCACAGTTACATGGCCACCACTGACCCGCTGACCACTGTGACATGGCCCCAACAGTGACATGGCCACCAGTGACCCGCTGACCACAGTGACATAGCCCCCACAGTGACATGGCCACCACTGACCCGCTGCCCACTGTGACATGGCCCCCATAGTGACATGGCCACCACTGACCTGCTGCCCACTGTGACATGGCCCCCATAGTGACATGGCCACCACTGACCTGCTGCCCACTGTGACATGGCCCCCATAGTGACATGGCCACAACTGACCTGCTGCCCACTGTGACATACCCCCCACTGTGACATGGCAACCATTGGCCTGTTGCTCCTCTGACATGGCCACCACTGACCTGCTGCACATTGTGACATGACCTCACAGTGACATGGCCACCACTGACCCACTGACCACTGTGACATGGCCCCCACAGTGACAAGGCCACCACTGACCTGCTGCCCACTGTGACATGGCCTCCACAGTGACATGGCCACAACTGATCTGCTCCCCACTGTGACATACCCCCAACAGTGACATGGCAACCAGTGGCCTGTTGATCCTGTGACAAGGCCACCACTGACCTGCTGCCCACTGTGACATGACCTCACAGTGACAAGGCCACCACTGACCTGCTGCACACTGTGAAATGGCCGCAACAGTGACATGGCCAACACTGACCTGCTGCCCACTGTGACATGGCCCCCATAGTGACATGGCCACCATTGACCTGCTGCCGACTGTGACATAGCCCCCATAGTGACATGGCTGCCACTGACCTGCTGCCCACTGTGACATGGTCCCCATAGTGACATGGCCACCACTGACCTGCTGGCGAATGTGACATACCCCCCACAGTGACATGGCAACCAGTGGCCTGTTGCTCACTGTGACATGGCTAGCACTAACCATCTCCCCACTGTGACATGTCCCATTAAGTAACTTGACCACTACTGTTATGCTGCCCACTGTCACATGGCCCCATAGTGACGTGGCCACCACTGACCTGCTGCCCACTGTGACTGGCCACCACAGTGACATGGCCACCAGTGGACTGTTGCTCATTGTGACATGGCCGCCACTGACCTGCTGCCCACTGTCACATGGCCCCCTAAGTGACATGGCCACCACTGACCTGCGGCCCACTGTGACATACCCCCCACAGTGACATGGCAACCAGTGGCCTGCTGCTCACTGTGACATGGCCAACACTGACCTGCTGCACACTATGACATGACCTCACAGTGACATGGACACCACTGGCCTGCTCCTCACTGTGACATGGCCCCCACAGTGACATGGCCACAACTGACCTGCTGCCCACTGTGACATGGCCCCCATAGTGACATGGCCACAACTGACCTGCTGCCCACTGTGACATACCCCCCACTGTGACATGGCAACCATTGGCCTGTTGCTCCTGTGACATGGCCACCACTGACCTGCTGCACATTGTGACATGACCTCACAGTGACATGGCCACCACTGACCCACTGACCACTGTGACATGGCCCCCACACTGACAAGGCTACCACTGACCCGCTGACCACTGTGACATGGCCCCAACAGTGACATGGCCACCACTGACCTGCTGCCCACTGTGACATGGCCCCCATAGTGACATGGCCACCACTGACCTGCTGCCCACTGTGACATGGCCTCCACAGTGACATGGCCACAACTGTCCTGCTGCCCACTGTGACATACCCCCACAGTGACATGGCAACCAGTGATCTGTTGCTCACTGTGATATGGCCACAACTGTTCTGCTGCCCACTGTGACATACCCCCCACAGTGACATGGCAACCAGTGGCATCTTGCTCCTGTGACATGGCCACCACTGATCTGCTGCCCACTGTGACATGACCTCACAGTGACAAGGCCACCACTGAACTGCTGCACACTGTGACATGGCCGCAACAGTGACATGGCCGCAACAGTGACATGGCCACCACTGACATGCTGCCCACTGTGACATAGCCCCCATAGTGACATGGCCACCACTGACCTGCTGCCCACTGTGACATGGCCCCCATAGTGACATGGCCACCACTGACCTGCTGCCCACTGTGACATGGCCTCCACAGTGACATGGCCACCACTGACCTGCTGCCCACTGTGACATGGCCCCCATAGTGACATGGGCACCACTGACCTGCTCCCCACTGTGACTGGCCACGACAGTGACATGGGCACCAGTGGACTGTTGCTCATTGTGACATGGCCACAACTGATCTGCTGCCCACTGTGACATGACCTCACAGTGACATGGCCACCACTGACCCACTGACACCTGTGACATGACCCCCACAGTGACATGGCCACCACTGACCCGCTGACCACTGTGACATGGCCCCCACAGTGACATGGCCACCACTGACCTGCTGCCCACTGTGACATGGCCCCCATAGTGACATGGCCACCACTGACCTGCTCCCCACTGTGACTGGCCACGACAGTGACATGGCCACCAGTGGACTGTTGCTCATTGTGACATGGCCACAACTGATCTGCTGCCCACTGTGACATGACCTCACAGTGACATGGCCACCACTGACCCGCTGACCACTGTGACATGGCCCCCACAGTGACAAGGCCACCACTAACCCGATGACCACTGTGACATGGCCCCCACAGTGACATGGCCACCACTGACCTGCTGCCCACTGTGACATGGCCCCCACAGTGACATGGCCACCACTGACCTGCTGCCCACTGTGACATAGCCCCCACAGTGACATGGCCACCACTGACCTGCTGCCCACTGTGACATGGCCCCCATAGTGACATGGTCACCACTGACCTGCTGCCCACTGTGACATGGCCCCCATAGTGACATGGCCACCACTGACCCGCTGACCACTGTGACATGGCCCCCATAGTGACATGGTCACCACTGACCTGCTGCCCACTGTGACATGGCCCCCATAGTGACATGGCCACCACTGACCTGCTGCCCAATGTGACATGCCCCCATAGTGATATGGCCACCACTGACCTGCTGCCCACTGTGACATACTCCCCACAGTGACATGGCAACCAGTGGCCTGTTGCTCACTGTGACATGGCCACCACTGACCTGCTGCACACTGTGACATGACCTCACAGTGACATGGCAACCACTGACCTGCTGCCCCCTGTGACTGGCCACCACAGTGACATGGCCACCAGTGGACTTTTGCTCATTGTGAAATGGCCACAACTGATCTGCTGCCCACTGTGACATGACCTCACAGTGACATGGCCACCACTGACCTGCTCCCCACTGCGACATGGCCCCCATAGTGAACATGGCCACCACTGACCTGCTGCCCACTGTGACATGGCCCCCACAGTGACATGGCCACCACTGACCTGCTGCCCAATGTGACATAGCCCCCACAGTGACATGGCCACCACTGACCTGCTGCCCACTGTGACATGGCCCCCATAGTGACATGGCCACCACTGACCCGCTGACCACTGTGACATGGCCCCCATAGTGACATGGTCACCACTGACCTGCTGCCCACTGTGACATGGCCCCCATAGTGACATGGCCACCACTGACCTGCTGCCCAATGTGACATGTCCCCATAGTGATATGGCCACCACTGACCTGCTGCCCACTGTGACATACTCCCCACAGTGACATGGCAACCAGTGGCCTGTTGCTCACTGTGACATGGCCACCACTGACCTGCTGCACACTGTGACATGACCTCACAGTGACATGGCCACCACTGACCTGCTGCCCACTGTGACATGGCCCATACAGTAACATGATCACTACTGACATGCTGCCGACTGTCACATGGCCCATACAGTGACATGGCCACAACTGACCCGCTGACCACTGTGACATAGCCCCCATAGTGACATGGCCACAACTACACCTGCTACCCATTGTGACATAACCCCCACAGTGACATGGCAACCAGTGGCCTGCTGCTCACTGTGACATGGCCACCACTTACCTGCTGCCCACTGTGACATGGCCTCCACAGTGACATGGCCACAACTGATCTGCTGCCCACTGTGACATACCCCCACAGTGACATGGCAACCAGTGATCTGTTGCTCACTGTGATATGGCCACAACTGTCCTGCTGCCCACTGTGACATACCCCCCACAGTGACATGGCAACCAGTGGCATCTTGCTCCTGTGACATGGCCACCACTGATCTGCTGCCCACTGTGACATGACCTCACAGTGACAAGGCCACCACTGAACTGCTGCACACTGTGACATGGCCGCAACAGTGACATGGCCGCAACAGTGACATGGCCACCACTGACATGCTGCCCACTGTAACATGGCCCCCATAGTGACATGGCCACCACTGACCTGCTGCCGACTGTGACATAGCCCCCATAGTGACATGGCCACCACTGAACTGCTGCCCACTGTGACAGGGCCCCCATAGTGACATGGCCACCACTGACCTCCTGCCCACTGTGACATGGCCTCCACAGTGACATGGCCACCACTGACCTGTTGCCCACTGTGACATGGCCCCCATAGTGACATGGCCCCAACTGACCTGCTCCCCACTGTGACTGGCCACGACTGTGACATGGCCACCAGTGGACTGTTGCTCATTGTGACATAGCCACAACTGATCTGCTGCCCACTGTGACATGACCTCACAGTGACATGGCCACCACTGACCCGCTGACACCTGTGACATGACCCCCACAGTGACATGGCCACCACTGACCTGCTGACCACTGTGACATGGCCCCCACAGTGACATGGCCACCACTGACCTGCTGCCCACTGTGACATACTCCCCACAGTGACATGGCAACCAGTGGCCTGTTGCTCACTGTGACATGGCCACCACTGACCTGCTGCACACTGTGACATGACCTCACAGTGACATGGCAACCACTGACCTGCTGCCCCCTGTGACTGGCCACCACAGTGACATGGCCACCAGTGGAATTTTGCTCGTTGTGAAATGGCCACAACTGATCTGCTGCCCACTGTGACATGACCTCACAGTGACATGGCCACCACTGACCTGCTCCCCACTGCGACATGGCCCCCATAGTGAACATGGCCACCACTGACCTGCTGCCCACTGTGACATGGCCCCCATAGTGACATGGCCACCACTGACCCGCTGACCACTGTGACATGGCCCCCATAGTGACATGGTCACCACTGACCTGCTGCCCACTGTGACATGGCCCCCATAGTGACATGGCCACCACTGACCTGCTGCCCAATGTGACATGTCCCCATAGTGATATGGCCACCACTGACCTGCTGCCCACTGTGACATACTCCCCACAGTGACATGGCAACCAGTGGCCTGTTGCTCACTGTGACATGGCCACCACTGACCTGCTGCACACTGTGACATGACCTCACAGTGACATGGCCACCACTGACCTGCTGCCCACTGTGACATGGCCCATACAGTAACATGATCACTACTGACATGCTGCCGACTGTCACATGGCCCATACAGTGACATGGCCACAACTGACCCGCTGACCACTGTGACATAGCCCCCATAGTGACATGGCCACAACTACACCTGCTACCCATTGTGACATAACCCCCACAGTGACGTGGCAACCAGTGGCCTGCTGCTCACTGTGACATGGCCACCACTTACCTGCTGCCCACTGTGACATGGCCTCCACAGTGACATGGCCACAACTGATCTGCTGCCCACTGTGACATACCCCCACAGTGACATGGCAACCAGTGATCTGTTGCTCACTGTGATATGGCCACAACTGTCCTGCTGCCCACTGTGACATACCCCCCACAGTGACATGGCAACCAGTGGCATCTTGCTCCTGTGACATGGCCACCACTGATCTGCTGCCCACTGTGACATGACCTCACAGTGACAAGGCCACCACTGAACTGCTGCACACTGTGACATGGCCGCAACAGTGACATGGCCGCAACAGTGACATGGCCACCACTGACATGCTGCCCACTGTAACATGGCCCCCATAGTGACATGGCCACCACTGACCTGCTGCCGACTGTGACATAGCCCCCATAGTGACATGGCCACCACTGACCTGCTGCCCACTGTGACATGGCCCCAACAGTGACATTGCCACCACTGAACTGCTGCCCACTGTGACATGGCCTCCACAGTGACATGGCCACCACTGACCTGCTGCCCACTGTGACATGGCCTCCACAGTGACATGGCCACCACTGACCTGTTGCCCACTGTGACATGGCCCCCATAGTGACATGGCCCCAACTGACCTGCTCCCCACTGTGACTGGCCACGACTGTGACATGGCCACCAGTGGACTGTTGCTCATTGTGACATAGCCACAACTGATCTGCTGCCCACTGTGACATGACCTCACAGTGACATGGCCACCACTGACCCGCTGACACCTGTGACATGACCCCCACAGTGACATGGCCACCACTGACCTGCTGACCACTGTGACATGGCCCCCACAGTGACATGGCCACCACTGACCTGCTGCCCACTGTGACATGGCCCCCATAGTGACATGGCCACCACTGACCTGCTCCCCACTGTGACTGGCCACGACAGTGACATGGCCTCCAGTGGACTGTTGCTCATTGTGACATGGCCACAACTGATCTGCTGCCCACTGTGACATGACCTCACAGTGACATGGCCACCACTGACCCGCTGACCACTGTGACATGGCCCCCACAGTGACATGGCCACCACTGACCTGCTGCCCACTGTGACATGGCCCCCATAGTGACATGGCCACCACTGACCTGCTCCCCACTGTGACTGGCCACGACAGTGACATGGCCACCAGTGGACTGTTGTTCATTGTGACATGGCGACAACTGATCTGCTGCCCACTGTGACATGACCTCACAGTGACATGGCCACCACTGACCCGCTGACCACTGTGACATGGCCCCCACAGTGACAAGGCCACCACTAACCCGATGACCACTGTGACATGGCCCCCACAGTGACATGGCCACCACTGACCTGCTGCCCACTGTGACATGGCCCCCACAGTGACATGGCCACCACTGACCTGCTGCCCACTGTGACATAGCCCCCACAGTGACATGGCCACCACTGACCTGCTGCCCACTGTGACATGGCCCCCACAGTGACATGGCCACCACTGAACTGCTGCCCTCTGTGACATGGCTCCCATAGTGACATGGCCACAACTACACCTGCTGCCCACTGTGACATACCCCCCACAGTGACATGGCAACCAGTGGCCTGCTGCACACTGTGACATGGCCACCACTGACCTGCTGCACACTGTGACATGACCTCACAGTGACATGGCCACCAGAGACCCGCTGACCACTGTGACATGGCCCCCACAGTGACATGGCCACCACTGACCCGCTGACCACTGTGACATGGCCTCCACAGTGACATGGCCACCACTAACCTGCTGCCCACTGTGACTGGCCACCACAGTGACATGGCCACCAGTGAACTGTTGCTCATTGTGACATGGCCACAAGTGATCTGCTGCCCAATGTGACATGACCTCAGAGTGACATGGCCAACACTGACCCGCTGACACCTTTGACATGGCCCCCACAGTTACATGGCCACCACTGACCCGCTGACCACTGTGACATGGCCCCAACAGTGACATGGCCACCAGTGACCCGCTGACCACAGTGACATGGCCCCCACAGTGACATGGCCACCACTGACCCGCTGCCCACTGTGACATGGCCCCCATAGTGACATGGCCACCACTGACCTGCTGCCCACTGTGACATGGCCCCCATAGTGACATGGCCACCACTGACCTGCTGCCCACTGTGACATGGCCCCCATAGTGACATGGCCACAACTGACCTGCTGCCCACTGTGACATACCCCCCACTGTGACATGGCAACCATTGGCCTGTTGCTCCTCTGACATGGCCACCACTGACCTGCTGCACATTGTGACATGACCTCACAGTGACATGGCCACCACTGACCCACTGACCACTGTGACATGGCCCCCACAGTGACAAGGCCACCACTGACCTGCTGCCCACTGTGACATGGCCTCCACAGTGACATGGCCACAACTGATCTGCTCCCCACTGTGACATACCCCCAACAGTGACATGGCAACCAGTGGCCTGTTGATCCTGTGACAAGGCCACCACTGACCTGCTGCCCACTGTGACATGACCTCACAGTGACAAGGCCACCACTGACCTGCTGCACACTGTGAAATGGCCGCAACAGTGACATGGCCAACACTGACCTGCTGCCCACTGTGACATGGCCCCCATAGTGACATGGCCACCATTGACCTGCTGCCGACTGTGACATAGCCCCCATAGTGACATGGCTGCCACTGACCTGCTGCCCACTGTGACATGGTCCCCATAGTGACATGGCCACCACTGACCTGCTGGCGAATGTGACATACCCCCCACAGTGACATGGCAACCAGTGGCCTGTTGCTCACTGTGACATGGCTAGCACTAACCATCTCCCCACTGTGACATGTCCCATTAAGTAACTTGACCACTACTGTTATGCTGCCCACTGTCACATGGCCCCATAGTGACGTGGCCACCACTGACCTGCTGCCCACTGTGACTGGCCACCACAGTGACATGGCCACCAGTGGACTGTTGCTCATTGTGACATGGCCGCCACTGACCTGCTGCCCACTGTCACATGGCCCCCTAAGTGACATGGCCACCACTGACCTGCGGCCCACTGTGACATACCCCCCACAGTGACATGGCAACCAGTGGCCTGCTGCTCACTGTGACATGGCCAACACTGACCTGCTGCACACTATGACATGACCTCACAGTGACATGGACACCACTGGCCTGCTCCTCACTGTGACATGGCCCCCACAGTGACATGGCCACAACTGACCTGCTGCCCACTGTGACATGGCCCCCATAGTGACATGGCCACAACTGACCTGCTGCCCACTGTGACATACCCCCCACTGTGACATGGCAACCATTGGCCTGTTGCTCCTGTGACATGGCCACCACTGACCTGCTGCACATTGTGACATGACCTCACAGTGACATGGCCACCACTGACCCACTGACCACTGTGACATGGCCCCCACACTGACAAGGCTACCACTGACCCGCTGACCACTGTGACATGGCCCCAACAGTGACATGGCCACCACTGACCTGCTGCCCACTGTGACATGGCCCCCATAGTGACATGGCCACCACTGACCTGCTGCCCACTGTGACATGGCCTCCACAGTGACATGGCCACAACTGATCTGCTGCCCACTGTGACATACCCCCCACAGTGACATGGCAACCAGTGGCATCTTGCTCCTGTGACATGGCCACCACTGATCTGCTGCCCACTGTGACATGACCTCACAGTGACAAGGCCACCACTGAACTGCTGCACACTGTGACATGGCCGCAACAGTGACATGGCCGCAACAGTGACATGGCCACCACTGACATGCTGCCCACTGTAACATGGCCCCCATAGTGACATGGCCACCACTGACCTGCTGCCGACTGTGACATAGCCCCCATAGTGACATGGCCACCACTGACCTGCTGCCCACTGTGACATGGCCCCCATAGTGACATGGCCACCACTGACCTGCTGCCCACTGTGACATGGCCTCCACAGTGACATGGCCACCACTGACCTGCTGCCCACTGTGACATGGCCCCCATAGTGACATGGGCACCACTGACCTGCTCCCCACTGTGTCTGGCCACGACAGTGACATGGCCACCAGTGGACTGTTGCTCATTGTGACATGGCCACCACTCACCTGCTGCCCACTGTGACATGACCTCACAGTGACATGGCCACCACTGACCCGCTGACACCTGTGACATGACCCCCACAGTGACATGGCCACCACTGACCCGCTGACCACTGTGACATGGCCCCCACAGTGACATGGCCACCACTGACCTGCTGCCCACTGTGACATGGCCCCCATAGTGACATGGCCACCACTGACCTGCTCCCCACTGTGACTGGCCACGACAGTGACATGGCCACCAGTGGACTGTTGCTCATTGTGACATGGCCACAACTGATCTGCTGCCCACTGTGACATGACCTCACAGTGACATGGCCACCACTGACCCGCTGACCACTGTGACATGGCCCCCACAGTGACAAGGCCACCACTAACCCGATGACCACTGTGACATGGCCCCCACAGTGACATGGCCACCACTGACCTGCTGCCCACTGTGACATGGCCCCCACAGTGACATGGCCACCACTGACCTGCTGCCCACTGTGACATAGCCCCCACAGTGACATGGCCACCACTGACCTGCTGCCCACTGTGACATGGCCCCCATAGTGACTTGGCCACCACTGACCCGCTGACCACTGTGACATGGCCCCCATAGTGACATGGTCACCACTGACCTGCTGCCCACTGTGACATGGCCCCCATAGTGACATGGCCACCACTGACCTGCTGCCCACTGTGACATGCCCCCATAGTGATATGGCCACCACTGACCTGCTGCCCACTGTGACATACTCCCCACAGTGACATGGCAACCAGTGGCCTGTTGCTCACTGTGACATGGCCACCACTGACCTGCTGCACACTGTGACATGACCTCACAGTGACATGGCAACCACTGACCTGCTGCCCCCTGTGACTGGCCACCACAGTGACATGGCCACCAGTGGATTTTGCTCATTGTGAAATGGCCACAACTGATCTGCTGCCCACTGTGACATGACTTCACAGTGACATGGCCACCACTGACCTGCTCCCCACTGTGACATGGCCCCCATAGTGAACATGGCCACCACTGAACTGCTGCCCACTGTGACAGGGCCCCCATAGTGACATGGCCACCACTGACCTCCTGCCCACTGTGACATGGCCTCCACAGTGACATGGCCACCACTGACCTGTTGCCCACTGTGACATGGCCCCCATAGTGACATGGCCCCAACTGACCTGCTCCCCACTGTGACTGGCCACGACTGTGACATGGCCACCAGTGGACTGTTGCTCATTGTGACATAGCCACAACTGATCTGCTGCCCACTGTGACATGACCTCACAGTGACATGGCCACCACTGACCCGCTGACACCTGTGACATGACCCCCACAGTGACATGGCCACCACTGACCTGCTGACCACTGTGACATGGCCCCCACAGTGACATGGCCACCACTGACCTGCTGCCCACTGTGACATACTCCCCACAGTGACATGGCAACCAGTGGCCTGTTGCTCACTGTGACATGGCCACCACTGACCTGCTGCACACTGTGACATGACCTCACAGTGACATGGCAACCACTGACCTGCTGCCCCCTGTGACTGGCCACCACAGTGACATGGCCACCAGTGGAATTTTGCTCGTTGTGAAATGGCCACAACTGATCTGCTGCCCACTGTGACATGACCTCACAGTGACATGGCCACCACTGACCTGCTCCCCACTGTGACATGGCCCCCATAGTGAACATGGCCACCACTGACCTGCTGCCCACTGTGACATGGCCCCCATAGTGACATGGCCACCACTGACCTGCTGCCGACTGTGACATAGCCCCCATAGTGACATGGCCACAACTACACCTGCTACCCACTGTGACATAACCCCCACAGTGACATGGCAACCAGTGGCCTGCTGCTCACTGTGACATGGCCACCACTTACCTGCTGCCCACTGTGACATGGCCTCCACAGTGACATGGCCACAACTGATCTGCTGCCCACTGTGACATACCCCCACAGTGACATGGCAACCAGTGATCTGTTGCTCACTGTGATATGGCCACAACTGTCCTGCTGCCCACTGTGACATACCCCCCACAGTGACATGGCAACCAGTGGCATCTTGCTCCTGTGACATGGCCACCACTGATCTGCTGCCCACTGTGACATGACCTCACAGTGACAAGGCCACCACTGAATTGCTGCACACTGTGACATGGCCGCAACAGTGACATGGCCGCAACAGTGACATGGCCACCACTGACATGCTGCCCACTGTAACATGGCCCCCATAGTGACATGGCCACCACTGACCTGCTGCCCACTGTGACATGGCCCCCATAGTGACATGGCCACCACTGACCTGCTCCCCACTGTGACTGGCCACGACAGTGACATGGCCACCAGTGGACTGTTGTTCATTGTGACATGGCGACAACTGATCTGCTGCCCACTGTGACATGACCTCACAGTGACATGGCCACCACTGACCCGCTGACCACTGTGACATGGCCCCCACAGTGACAAGGCCACCACTAACCCGATGACCACTGTGACATGGCCCCCACAGTGACATGGCCACCACTGACCTGCTGCCCACTGTGACATGGCCCCCACAGTGACATGGCCACCACTGCCCCGCTGACCACTGTGACCTGGCCCCCACAGTGACATGGCCACCACTGAACTGCTGCCCTCTGTGACATGGCTCCCATAGTGACATGGCCACAACTACACCTGCTGCCCACTGTGACATACCCCCCACAGTGACATGGCAACCAGTGGCCTGCTGCACACTGTGACATGGCCACCACTGACCCGCTGACCACTGTGACATGGCCCCCACAGTGACAAGGCCACCACTAACCCGATGACCACTGTGACATGGCCTCCACAGTGACATGGCCACCACTAACCTGCTGCCCACTGTGACTGGCCACCACAGTGACATGGCCACCAGTGGACTGTTGCTCATTGTGACATGGCCACAAGTGATCTGCTGCCCAATGTGACATGACCTCAGAGTGACATGGCCAACACTGACCCGCTGACACCTTTGACATGGCCCCCACAGTTACATGGCCACCACTGACCCGCTGACCACTGTGACATGGCCCCAACAGTGACATGGCCACCAGTGACCCGCTGACCACAGTGACATGGCCCCCACAGTGACATGGCCACCACTGACCCGCTGCCCACTGTGACATGGCCCCCATAGTGACATGGCCACCACTGACCTGCTGCCCACTGTTACATGGCCCCCATAGTGACATGGCCACCACTGACCTGCTGCCCACTGTGACATGGCCCCCATAGTGACATGGCCACAACTGACCTGCTGCCCACTGTGACATACCCCCCACTGTGACATGGCAACCATTGGCCTGTTGCTCCTGTGACATGGCCACCACTGACCTGCTGCACATTGTGACATGACCTCACAGTGACATGGCCACCACTGACCCACTGACCACTGTGACATGGCCTCCACAGTGACAAGGCCACCACTGACCTGCTGCCCACTGTGACATGGCCTCCACAGTGACATGGCCACAACTGATCTGCTCCCCACTGTGACATACCCCCAACAGTGACATGGCAACCAGTGGCCTGTTGATCCTGTGACAAGGCCACCACTGACCTGCTGCCCACTGTGACATGACCTCACAGTGACAAGGCCACCACTGACCTGCTGCACACTGTGAAATGGCCGCAACAGTGACATGGCCAACACTGACCTGCTGCCCACTGTGACATGGCCCCCATAGTGACATGGCCACCTTTGACCTGCTGCCGACTGTGACATAGCCCCCATAGTGACATGGCTGCCACTGACCTGCTGCCCACTGTGACATGGTCCCCATAGTGACATGGCCACCACTGACCTGCTGGCGAATGTGACATACCCCCCACAGTGACATGGCAGCCAGTGGCCTGTTGCTCACTGTGACATGGCCAGCACTAACCTTCTCCCCACTGTGACATGTCCCATTAAGTAACTTGACCACTACTGTCATGCTGCCCACTGTCACATGGCCCCATAGTGATGTGGCCACCACTGACCTGCTGCCCACTGTGACTGGCCACCACAGTGACATGGCCACCAGTGGACTGTTGCTCATTGTGACATGGCCGCCACTGACCTGCTGCCCACTGTCACATGGCCCCCTAAGTGACATGGCCACCACTGACCTGCTGCCCACTGTGACATGTCCCCCATAGTGACATGGCCACCACTGACCTGCTCCCCACTGTGACATGTCCCATACAGTAACATGATCATTACTGACATGCTGCCCACTGTGACATGGCCCCACAGTGACGTGGCCACCACTGAACTGCTGCCAACTGTGACTGGCCACCACAGTGACATGGCCACCAGTGGACTGTTGCTCATTGTGACATGGCCACCACTGTTCTGCTGCCCACTGTGACATGACCTCACAGTGACATGGCCACCACTGACCTGCTCCCCACTGTGACATGGCCCCCACAGTGACATGGCCACCAGTGGACTGTTGCTCACTGTGACATGGCCACCACTGACCTGCTGCCCGCTGTGACATCACCTCACAGTGACATGGCCACCACTGACCCTCTGACAACTGTGACATGGCCCCCACAGTGACATGGCCACCACTGACCCGCTGACCACTGTGACATGGCCTCCACAGTGACATGGCCACCACTGACCCGATGACCACTGTGACATGGCCCCCACAGTGACATGGCCACCACTGACCTGCTGCCCACTGTGACATGGCCCCCACAGTGACATGGCCACCACTGAGCTGCTGCCCACTGTGACATGGCCCCAATAGTGACATGGCCACCACTGACCCGCTGCCCACTGTGACATGGCCTCGACAGTGACATGGCCACCACTGATCTGCTGCCCACTGTGACATACCCCTACAGTGACATGGCCACCAGTGGAATGTTGCTCATTGTGACATGGCCACAACTGATTTGATGCCCACTGTGACATGACCTCACAGTGACATGGCCACCACTGACCTGCTGCCCACTGTGACATGGCCCCCATAGTGACATGGCCACCACTGACCTGCTGCCCACTGTGACATGGCCCCCATAGTGACATGGCCACCACTGACCTGCTGCCCACTGTGACATGGACCCCATAGTGACATAGCCACAACTGACCTGCTGCCCACTCTGACATACCCCCCACAGTGACATGGCAACCAGTGGCCTGTTGCTCACTGTGACATGGCCACCACTGACCTGCTGCACACTGTGACATGACCTCACAGTGACATGGCCACCACTGACCTGCTCCCCACTGTGACATGGCCCATACAGTAACATGATCACTACTGACATGCTGCCCTTTGTCACATGGCCCCACAGTGACGTGGCCACCACTAAACTGCTGCCCACTGTGACTGGCCACCACAGTGACATGGCCACGAGTGGACTGTTGCTCATTGTGACATGGCCTCAACTGTTCACTGCCCACTGTGACGTGACCTCACAGTGACATGGCCACCACTGACCTTCTGCGCACTGTGACATGGCCCCCATAGTGACATGGCCACCACTGACCTCCTGCCCACTGTGACATGGCCCCCATAGTGACATGGCCACCACTGACCTGCTCCCCACTGTGAAATGGCCCCCATAGTGACATGGCTACAACTGACCTGCTGCCCACTGTGACATAGCCCCCACAGTGACATGGCAAACAGTGGCCTGTTGTTCACTGTGACATGGCCACAACTGACCTGCTGCACACTGTGACATGACCTCACTGTGACATGGCCACCACTGACCTGCTCCCCACTGTGACATGGCCCATACAGTAACATGATAACTACTGATATGCTGCCCTTTGTCACATGGCCCCACAGTGACGTGGCCACCACTAACCTTCTGCCCACTGTGACTGGCCACCACAGTGACATGGCCACCAGTGGACTGTTGCTCATTGTGACATGGCCACAACTGATCTGCTGCCCACTGTGACATACCCCCCACTGTGACACGGCAACCAGTGGCCTTTTGCTCCTGTGACATGGCCATCACTGACCTGTTGCACACTGTGACATGACCTCACAGTGACATGGCCACCACTGACCTGCTCCCCACTCTGACATGGCCCATACAGTAACATGATCACTACTGATCTGCTGCCCTCTGTCACATGGCCCCACAGTGACATGGCCACCACTGACCTGCTGCCCACTTTGACATGGCCCCCATAGTGACATGGCCACCACTGACCTGCTGCCCACTGTGAAATGGCCGCCATAGCAACATGGCCACAACTGACCTGCTGCCCACTGTGACATACCCCCCACAGTGACATGGCCACCAGTGGACTGTTGCTCATTGTGACATGGCCACAACTGATCTGCTGCCCACTGTGACATGACCTCAGAGTGACATGGCCACCACTGAGCTGCTGCCCACTGTGACATGGCCCCCATCGTGACATGGCCACCACTGACCTGCTCCCCACTCTGACATGGCCCCCATAGTGACATGGCCACCACTGACCTGCTGCCCACTCTAACATGCCCCCCACAGTGACATGGCCACCACTGACTTGCTGCCCACGGTGACATGGCCCCCACAGGGACATCGCCAGCACTGACCCGCTGCCCACTGTGACATGTCCCCCACAGTGACATGGGAACCACTGACCCGCTGCCCACTGTGACATGGCCCCCATAGTGACATGGCCACCACTGACCTGCTGTCCACTGTGACATGGCCCCCACAGTGACATGGCCAGCACTGACCCGCTGACCACTGTGACATGGCCCCGACAGTGACATGGCCACCAGTGGCCCGCTGACCACTGTGACATGGCCCCCATAGTGACAAGGCCACCACTGACCCACTGACCACTGTGCCATTGCCCCCACAGTGACATGGCCACCACTGAACTGCTGCCCACTGTGACATGGCCCCCATAGTGACATGGCCACCACTGACCTGCTGCCCACTGTGACATGGCCTCCACAGTGACATGGCCACAACTCACCTGCTGCCCACTGTGACATACCCCCCATAGTGACATGTCCACAACTGACCTGCTGCCCACTGTGACATGACCTCACAGTGACAGGGCCACCACTGACCCCCTGCCCACTGTGACATGGCCCCCACAGTGACATGGCCACCCCTGACGTGCTGCCCACTGTGACATAGCCCCCATAGTGACATGGCCACCACTGACCTGCTGCCCACTGTGACATGGCCCCCATAGTGACATGGCCACAAATGATCTGCTGCCCAATGTGACATGACCTCACAGTGACATGGCCACCACTGACCCGCTGACACCTGTGACATGGCCCTCACAGTTACATGGCCACCACTGACCCGCTGACCACTGTGACATGGCCCCAACAGTGACATGGCCACCAGTGACCCGCTGACCACTGTGACATGGCCCCCACAGTGACATGGCCACCACTGACCTGCTGACCACTGTGACATGGCCCTCACAGTGACATGGCCACCACTGTCCCGCTGACCACTGTGACATGCCCCCACAGTGACATGGCCACCACTGACCTGCTGCCCACTGTGACATGGCCCCCATAGTGACATGGCCACCACTGACCTGCTGTCCACTGTGACATGGACCCCATAGTGACATGGCCACCACTGACCTGCTGCGACTGTGACATGGCCCCCACAGTGACACGGCAACCAGTGGCCTGCTGCTCACTGTGATATGGCCACCACTGACCTGCTCCCCACTGTGACATGGCCCATACAGTAACATGATCACTACTGACATGCTGCCCACTGTCACATGGCCCCACAGTGACGTGGCAACCAGTGGACTGTTGTTCATTGTGACATGGCCACCACTGACCTGCTGCACACTGTGACATGACTTCACAGTGACATGGCCAAAACTGACACGCTGACCACTGTGACATGGCCACCACAGTGACATGGCCACCCCGGACCTGCTGCCCACTGTGACATGGCCCCCATAGTGAAATGGCCACCACTGACCTGCTGCCCACTGTGACATGGCCCCCATAGTGACATGGTCACAACTGACCTGCTGCCCACTGTGACATGGCCCCCACAGTGACATGGCAACCAGTGGCCTGTTGCTCACTGTGACATGGCCACCACTCACCTGCTGCACACTGTGAAATGACCTCACTGTGACATGGCCACCACAGACCTGCTGCACAATGTGACATGACCTCACAGTGACATGGCCACCACTGATCCGCTGACCACTGTGCCATGGCCCCCACAGTGACATGGCCAACACTGACCTGCTGCCCACTGTGACATGGCCCCCATAGTGACATGGCCAGCACTGACCTGCTGCCCACTGTGACATGGCCCTTACAGTGACATGGCCACCACTGTCCCGCTGACCACTGTGACATGGCCCAGACAGTGACATGGCCACCACTGACCTGCTGCCCACTGTGACATGGCCCCCATAATGACATGGCCACCACTGACCTGCTGCCCACTGTGACATGGCCCCCATAGTGACATGGCCACCACTGACCTGCTGCCGACTGTGACATGGCCCCCACAGTGACACGGCAACCAGTGGCCTGTTGCTCACAGTGACATGGCCACCACTGACCTGCTGCCCACTGTGACATGGCCCCCATAGTGAAATGGCCACCACTGACCTGCTGCCCACTGTGACATAGCCCCCACAGTGACATGGCAACCAGTGGCCTGTTGCTCACTGTGACATGGCCACCACTGACCTGCTGCACAGTGTGACATGACCTCACAGTGACATGGACACCACTGACCTGCTCCTCACTGTGACATGGCCCCGACAGTGACATGGCAACCATTGGCCTGTTGCTCCTGTGACATGGCCACCACTGACCTGCTGCACATTGTGACATGACCTCACAGTGACATGGCCACCACTGAGCCACTAACCACTGTGACATGGCCCCCACACTGACAAGGCCACCACTGACCCGCTGCCCACTGTGACATGGCCCCCTCAGTGACATGGCCACCACTGACCTGCTGCCCACTGTGACATGGCCTCCACAGTGACTTGGCCACAACTGTCCTGCTGCCCACTGTGACATACCCCCCACAATGACATGGCAACCAGTGGCATCTTGCTCCTGTGACATGGCCACCACTGATCTGCTGCCCACTGTGACATGACCTCACAGTGACAAGGCCACCACTGACCTGCTGCCGACTGTGACATAGCCCCCATAGTGACATGGCCACCACTGACCTGCTGCCCACTGTGACATAACCCCCACAGTGACATGGCAACCAGTGGCCTGTTGCTCACTGTGACATGGCCACCACTGACCTGCTGCCCACTGTGACATGGCCTCCACAGTGACATGGCCACAACTGATCTGCTGCCCACTGTGACATACCCCCACAGTGACATGGCAACCAGTGATCTGTTGCTCACTGTGATATGGCCAGAACTGTCCTGCTGCCCACTGTGACATACCCCCCACAGTGACATGGCAACCAGTGGCATCTTGCTCCTGTGACATGGCCACCACTGATCTGCTGCCCACTGTGACATGACCTCACAGTGACAAGGCCACCACTGAATTGCTGCACACTGTGACATGGCCGCAACAGTGACATGGCCGCAACAGTGACATGGCCACCACTGACATGCTGCCCACTGTAACATGGCCCCCATAGTGACATGGCCACCACTGACCTGCTGCCCACTGTGACATGGCCCCCATAGTGACATGGCCACCACTGACCTGCTCCCCACTGTGACTGGCCACGACAGTGACATGGCCACCAGTGGACTGTTGTTCATTGTGACATGGCGACAACTGATCTGCTGCCCACTGTGACATGACCTCACAGTGACATGGCCACCACTGACCCGCTGACCACTGTGACATGGCCCCCACAGTGACAAGGCCACGACTAACCAGATGACCACTGTGACATGGCCCCCACAGTGACATGTCCACCACTGACCTGCTGCACACTGTGACATGGCCCCCACAGTGACATGGCCACCACTGAACTGCTGCCTACTGTGACATAGCGCCCACAGTGACATGGCCACCACTGACCTGCTGCCCACTGTGACATGGCCCCCACAGTGACATGGCCACCACTGCCCCGCTGACCACTGTGACCTGGCCCCCACAGTGACATGGCCACCACTGAACTGCTGCCCTCTGTGACATGGCTCCCATAGTGACATGGCCACAACTACACCTGCTGCCCACTGTGACATACCCCCCACAGTGACATGGCAACCAGTGGCCTGCTGCACACTGTGACATGGCCACCACTGACCCGCTGACCACTGTGACATGGCCCCCACAGTGACAAGGCCACCACTAACCCGATGACCACTGTGACATGGCCCCCACAGTGACATGGCCACCACTGACCCGCTGACCACTGTGACATGGCCTCCACAGTGACATGGCCACCACTAACCTGCTGCCCACTGTGACTGGCCACCACAGTGACATGGCCACCAGTGGACTGTTGCTCATTGTGACATGGCCACAAGTGATCTGCTGCCCAATGTGACATGACCTCAGAGTGACATGGCCAACACTGACCCGCTGACACCTTTGACATGGCCCCCACAGTTACATGGCCACCACTGACCCGCTGACCACTGTGACATGGCCCCAACAGTGACATGGCCACCAGTGACCCGCTGACCACAGTGACATGGCCCCCACAGTGACATGGCCACCACTGACCCGCTGCCCACTGTGACATGGCCCCCATAGTGACATGGCCACCACTGACCTGCTGCCCACTGTGACATGGCCCCCATAGTGACATGGCCACCACTGACCTGCTGCCCACTGTGACATGGCCCCCATAGTGACATGGCCACAACTGACCTGCTGCCCACTGTGACATACCCCCCACTGTGACATGGCAACCATTGGCCTGTTGCTCCTGTGACATGGCCACCACTGACCTGCTGCACATTGTGACATGACCTCACAGTGACATGGCCACCACTGACCCACTGACCACTGTGACATGGCCTCCACAGTGACAAGGCCACCACTGACCTGCTGCCCACTGTGACATGGCCTCCACAGTGACATGGCCACAACTGATCTGCTCCCCACTGTGACATACCCCCAACAGTGACATGGCAACCAGTGGCCTGTTGATCCTGTGACAAGGCCACCACTGACCTGCTGCCCACTGTGACATGACCTCACAGTGACAAGGCCACCACTGACCTGCTGCACACTGTGAAATGGCCGCAACAGTGACATGGCCAACACTGACCTGCTGCCCAGTGTGACATGGCCCCCATAGTGACATGGCCACCTTTGACCTGCTGCCGACTGTGACATAGCCCCCATAGTGACATGGCTGCCACTGACCTGCTGCCCACTGTGACATGGTCCCCATAGTGACATGGCCACCACTGACCTGCTGGCGAATGTGACATACCCCCCACAGTGACATGGCAACCAGTGGCCTGTTGCTCACTGTGACATGGCCAGCACTAACCTTCTCCCCACTGTGACATGTCCCATTAAGTAACTTGACCACTACTGTCATGCTGCCCACTGTCACATGGCCCCATAGTGACGTGGCCACCACTGACCTGCTGCCCACTGTGACTGGCCACCACAGTGACATGGCCACCAGTGGACTGTTGCTCATTGTGACATGGCCGCCACTGACCTGCTGCCCACTGTCACATGGCCCCCTAAGTGACATGGCCACCACTGACCTGCTGCCCACTGTGACATGGCCCCCATAGTGACATGGCCACCACTGACCTGCTCCCCACTGTGACATGTCCCATACAGTAACATGATCATTACTGACATGCTGCCCACTGTGACATGGCCCCACAGTGACGTGGCCACCACTGACCTGCTGCCAACTGTGACTGGCCACCACAGTGACATGGCCACCAGTGGACTGTTGCTCATTGTGACATGGCCACCACTGTTCTGCTGCCCACTGTGACATGACCTCACAGTGACATGGCCACCACTGACCTGCTCCCCACTGTGACATGGCCCCCACAGTGACATGGCCACCAGTGGACTGTTGCTCACTGTGACATGGCCACCACTGACCTGCTGCCCGCTGTGACATCACCTCACAGTGACATGGCCACCACTGACCCTCTGACAACTGTGACATGGCCCCCACAGTGACATGGCCACCACTGACCCGCTGACCACTGTGACATGGCCTCCACAGTGACATGGCCACCACTGACCCGATGACCACTGTGACATGGCCCCCACAGTGACATGGCCACCACTGACCTGCTGCCCACTGTGACATGGCCCCCACAGTGACATGGCCACCACTGAGCTGCTGCCCACTGTGACATGGCCCCAATAGTGACATGGCCACCACTGACCCGCTGCCCACTGTGACATGGCCTCGACAGTGACATGGCCACCACTGATCTGCTGCCCACTGTGACATACCCCTACAGTGACATGGCCACCAGTGGAATGTTGCTCATTGTGACATGGCCACAACTGATTTGATGCCCACTGTGACATGACCTCACAGTGACATGGCCACCACTGACCTGCTGCCCACTGTGACATGGCCCCCATAGTGACATGGCCACCACTGACCTGCTGCCCACTGTGACATGGCCCCCATAGTGACATGGCCACCACTGACCTGCTGCCCACTGTGACATGGACCCCATAGTGACATAGCCACAACTGACCTGCTGCCCACTCTGACATACCCCCCACAGTGACATGGCAACCAGTGGCCTGTTGCTCACTGTGACATGGCCACCACTGACCTGCTGCACACTGTGACATGACCTCACAGTGACATGGCCACCACTGACCTGCTCCCCACTGTGACATGGCCCATACAGTAACATGATCACTACTGACATGCTGCCCTTTGTCACATGGCCCCACAGTGACGTGGCCACCACTAAACTGCTGCCCACTGTGACTGGCCACCACAGTGACATGGCCACGAGTGGACTGTTGCTCATTGTGACATGGCCTCAACTGTTCACTGCCCACTGTGACGTGACCTCACAGTGACATGGCCACCACTGACCTTCTGCGCACTGTGACATGGCCCCCATAGTGACATGGCCACCACTGACCTCCTGCCCACTGTGACATGGCCCCCATAGTGACATGGCCACCACTGACCTGCTCCCCACTGTGAAATGGCCCCCATAGTGACATGGCTACAACTGACCTGCTGCCCACTGTGACATAGCCCCCACAGTGACATGGCAAACAGTGGCCTGTTGTTCACTGTGACATGGCCACAACTGACCTGCTGCACACTGTGACATGACCTCACTGTGACATGGCCACCACTGACCTGCTCCCCACTGTGACATGGCCCATACAGTAACATGATAACTACTGATATGCTGCCCTTTGTCACATGGCCCCACAGTGACGTGGCCACCACTAACCTTCTGCCCACTGTGACTGGCCACCACAGTGACATGGCCACCAGTGGACTGTTGCTCATTGTGACATGGCCACAACTGATCTGCTGCCCACTGTGACATACCCCCCACTGTGACACGGCAACCAGTGGCCTTTTGCTCCTGTGACATGGCCATCACTGACCTGTTGCACACTGTGACATGACCTCACAGTGACATGGCCACCACTGACCTGCTCCCCACTCTGACATGGCCCATACAGTAACATGATCACTACTGATCTGCTGCCCTCTGTCACATGGCCCCACAGTGACATGGCCACCACTGACCTGCTGCCCACTTTGACATGGCCCCCATAGTGACATGGCCACCACTGACCTGCTGCCCACTGTGAAATGGCCGCCATAGCAACATGGCCACAACTGACCTGCTGCCCACTGTGACATACCCCCCACAGTGACATGGCCACCAGTGGACTGTTGCTCATTGTGACATGGCCACAACTGATCTGCTGCCCACTGTGACATGACCTCAGAGTGACATGGCCACCACTGACCTGCTGCCGACTGTGACATAGCCCCCATAGTGACATGGCCACCACTGACCTGCTGCCCACTGTGACATAGCCCCCACAGTGACATGGCAACCAGTGGCCTGTTGCTCACTGTGACATGGCCACCACTGACCTGCTGCACAGTGTGACATGACCTCACAGTGACATGGACACCACTGACCTGCTCCTCACTGTGACATGGCCCCGACAGTGACATGGCAACCATTGGCCTGTTGCTCCTGTGACATGGCCACCACTGACCTGCTGCACATTGTGACATGACCTCACAGTGACATGGCCACCACTGAGCCACTAACCACTGTGACATGGCCCCCACACTGACAAGGCCACCACTGACCCGCTGAACACTGTGACATGGCCCCCTCAGTGACATGGCCACCACTGACCTGCTGCCCACTGTGACATGGCCTCCACAGTGACTTGGCCACAACTGTCCTGCTGCCCACTGTGACATACCCCCCACAATGACATGGCAACCAGTGGCATCTTGCTCCTGTGACATGGCCACCACTGATCTGCTGCCCACTGTGACATGACCTCACAGTGACAAGGCCACCACTGACCTGCTGCCGACTGTGACATAGCCCCCATAGTGACATGGCCACCATTGACCTGCTGCCCACTGTGACATGGCCTCCACAGTGACATGGCCACCACTGACCTGCTGCATACTGTGACATGGCCCCCATAGTGACATGGCCACCACTGACCTGCTCCCCACTGTGACTGGCCACGACAGTGACATGGCCACCAGTGGACTGTTGCTCATTGTGACATGGCCACAAATGATCTGCTGCCCAATGTGACATGACCTCACAGTGACATGGCCACCACTGACCCGCTGACACCTGTGACATGGCCCCCACAGTTACATGGCCACCACTGACCCGCTGACCACTGTGACATGGCCCCAACAGTGACATGGCCACCAGTGACCCGCTGACCACTGTGACATGGCCCCCACAGTGACATGGCCACCACTGACATGCTGCCCACTGTGACATGGCCTCCACAGTGACATGGCCACCACTGACCTGCTGCATACTGTGACATGGCCCCCATAGTGACATGGCCACCACTGACCTGCTCCCCACTGTGACTGGCCACGACAGTGACATGGCCACCAGTGGACTGTTGCTCATTGTGACATGGCCACAAATGATCTGCTGCCCAATGTGACATGACCTCACAGTGACATGGCCACCACTGACCCGCTGACACCTGTGACATGGCCCCCACAGTTACATGGCCACCACTGACCCGCTGACCACTGTGACATGGCCCCAACAGTGACATGGCCACCAGTGACCCGCTGACCACTGTGACATGGCCCCCACAGTGACATGGCCACCACTGACATGCTGCCCACTGTGACATGGCCCCCATAGTGACATGGCCACCACTGACCTGCTGCCCACTGTGACATGGCCCCCATAGTGACATGGCCACCACTGACCTGCTGCCCACTGTGACATGGCCCCCATAGTGACATGGCCACCACTGACCTGCTGCCCACTGTGACATGGCCCCCATAGTGACACGGCCACAACTGACCTGCTGCCCACTGTGACATACCCCCCACTGTGACATGGCAACCATTGGCCTGTTGCTCCTGTGACATGGCCACCACTGACCTGCTGCACATTGTGACATGACCTCACAGTGACATGGCCACCACTGACCCACTGACCACTGTGACATGGCCCCCACAGTGACATGGCCACAACTGATCTGCTCCCCACTGTGACATACCCCCAACAGTGACATGGCAACCAGTGGCCTGTTGATCCTGTGACAAGGCCACCACTGACCTGCTGCCCACTGTGACATGACCTCACAGTGACAAGGCCACCACTGACCTGCTGCACACTGTGACATGGCCGCAACAGTGACATGGCCAACACTGACCTGCTGCCCACTGTGACATGGCCCCCATAGTGACATGGCTACCACTGACCTGCTGCCCACTGTGATATGGTCCCCATAGTGACATGGCCACCACTGCCCTGCTGGCGAATGTGACATACCCCCCACAGTGACATGGCAACCAGTGGCCTGTTGCTCACTGTGACATGGCCACCACTAACCTTCTCCCCACTGTGACATGTCCCATTAAGTAACTTGACCACTACTGTCATGCTGCCCACTGTCACATGGCCCCACAGTGACATGGCCACCACTGACCTGCTGCCCACTGTGACTGGCCACCACAGTGACATGGCCACCAGTGAACTGTTGCTCATTGTGACATGGCCACCACTGACCTGCTGCACACTGTGACATGACCTCACAGTGACATCGCCACCACTGACCTGCTCTCCACTGTGACATGGCCCCCACAGTGACATGGCCACCACTGACCCGCTGACCACTGTGACATGGCCCCTACAGTGACATGGCCACCACTGACCTGCTGCCCACTGTGACGTGGCCCCCATAGTGCCGTGGCCACCACTGACCTGCTGCCCACGGTGACTTGGCCCCCACAGGGACATGGCCAGCAGTGACTCGCTGCCACTGTGACATGTCCCCCACAGTGACATGGCCACCACTGACCTGCTGACCACTGTGACATGGCCCCCACAGTGACATGGCCAGCACTGACCTGCTGCCTACTGTGACATGGCTCCCATAGTGACAAGGCCACCACTGACCTGCTGCCGACTGTGACATAGCCCCCATAGTGACATGGCTACCACTGACCTGCTGCCCACTGTGATATGGTCCCCATAGTGACATGGCCACCACTGACCTGCTGCCCACTGTGACATGGCCTCCACAGTGACATGGTCACCACTGCCCTGCTGGCGAATGTGACATACCCCCCACAGTGACATGGCAACCAGTGGCCTGTTGTTCACTGTGACATGGCCACCACTAACCTTCTCCCCACTGTGACATGTCCCATTAAGTAACTTGACCACTACTGTCATGCTGCCCACTGTCACATGGCCCCACAGTGACGTGGCCACCACTAACCTGCTGCCCACTGTGACTGGCCACCACAGTGACATGGCCACCAGTGAACTGTTGCTCATTGTGACATGGCCACCACTGACCTGCTGCACACTGTGACATGACCTCACAGTGACATGGCCACCACTGACCTGCTCTCCACTGTGACATGGCCCCCACAGTGACATGGCCACCACTGACCCGCTGACCACTGTGACATGGCCCCTACAGTGACATGGCCACCACTGACCTGCTGCCCACTGTGACGTGGCCCCCATAGTGCCGTGGCCACCACTGACCTGCTGCCCACGGTGACTTGGCCCCCACAGGGACATGGCCAGCACTGACTCGCTGCCACTGTGACATGTCCCCCACAGTGACATGGCCACCACTGACCTGCTGACCACTCTGACATGGCCCCCACAGTGACATGGCCAGCACTGACCTGCTGCCTACTGTGACATGGCTCCCATAGTGACAAGGCCACCACTGACCTGCTGCCCACTGTGACATGGCCCCCACAGTGACATGGCCACCACTGACCCGCTGACCACTGTGACATGGCCTCCACAGTGACATGGCCACCACTGACCCGCTCACCACTGTGACATGGCCCCAATAGTGACATGGTCACCACTGACCTGCTGCCCACTGTGACATGGCCCCCATAGTGACATGGCCACCACTGACCTGCGGCCCACTGTGGCATGGCCCCCATAGAGACATGGCCAGAACCGACCTGCTGCCCACTGTGACATTCCCCCCACTGTGACACGGCAACCAGTGGCCTGTTGCTCCTGTGACATGGCCACCACTGACATGTTGCACACTGTGACATGACCTCACAGTGACATGGCCACCACTGACCTGCTCCCCACTCTGACATGGCCAATACAGTAACATGATCACTACTGATCTGCTGCCCACTGTGACATGGCCCCCACAGTGACAAGGCCACCACAGACCCGCTGACAACTGTGACATGGCCCCCATAGTGACATGGCCACCACTGACCTGCTGCCCACTGTGACATGGCCCCCATAGTGACATGGCCACCACTGACCCTCTGCCCACTGTGAAATGGCCCCCATAGTGACATGGCTACAACTGACCTGCTGCCCACTGTGACATACCCCCCACAGTGACATGGCCACCAGTGGACTGTTGCTCATTGTGACATGGCCACAACTGATCTGTTGCCCACTGTGACATGACCTCAAAGTGACATGGCCACCACTGTCCCGCTGACCACTGTGACATGGCCCCCACAGTGACATGGCCAACACTGACATGCTGCCGACTGTGACATGGCCTCCACAGTGGCTTGGCCACAACTGACCTGCTGCCCACTGTGACATAGCCCCCACAGTGACATGGCAACCAGTGGCCTGTTGCTCACTGTGACATGGCCACCACTGACCTGCTGCACACTGTGACATGACCTCACAGTGACATGGCCACCACTGACCTGCTCCCCACTGTGACATGGCCCATACAGTAACATGATCACTACTGACATGCTGCCCCTTGTCACATGGCCCCACAGTGACGTGGCCACCACTAACCTGCTGCCCACTGTGACTGGCCACCACAGTGACATGGCCACCAGTGGACTGTTGCTCATTGTGACATGGCCACAACTGATCTGCTGCCCACTGTGACATGACCTCACAGTGACATGGTCACCACTGACCCGCTGACACCTCTGACATGGCCCCCACAGTGACATGGCCACCACTGACACGCTGACCACTGTGACATGGCCTCCACAGTGACATGGCCACCACTGACCCGCTGACCACTGTGTCATGACCCCCATAGTGACATGGTCACCACTGACCTGCTGCCCACTGTGACATGGCCCCCACAGTGACATGGCCACCACTGACCTGCTGCCCACTGTGTCATGGCCCCCATAGTGACATGGCCACCACTGACCTGCTGCCCACTGTGACATGGCCCCCATACTGACATGGCCACAACTACACCTGCTGCCCACTGTGACATACCCCCCACAGTGACATGGCAACCAGTGGCCTGCTGCTCACTGTGATATGGCCACCACTGACCTGCTGCACACTGTGACATGATCTCACAGTGACATTGCCACCACTGACCTTCTCTCCACTGTGACATGGCCCCCACAGTGACATGGCCACCACTTACACGCTGACCACTGTGACATGGCCCCCACAGTGACATGGCCACCACTGACCCGCTGACCACTGTGACATGGCCCCCACAGTGACATGACCACCACTGACCTGCTGCCCACTGTGACATGGCCCCCACAGTGACATGGCCAGCACTGACCCGCTGACCACTGTGACATGGCCCCCACAGTGACATGGCCACCAGTGACCCGCTGACCACTGTGACATGGCCCCCACAGTGACATGGCCACCACTGGCCCGCTGACCACTGTGACATGGCCCCCACAGTGACATGGCCACCACTGACCTGCTGCCCACTGTGACGTGGCCCCCATAGTGACGTGGCCACCACCGACCTGCTGCCCACGGTGACATGGCCCCCACACTGACATGGCCAGCACTGACCCGCTGCCCACTGTGACATGGCCCCCACAGTGACATGGCCACCACTGACCCGCTGACCACTGTGACATGGCCCCCACAGTGACATGGCCACCACTGACCTGCTGCTCACTGTGACATGGCCCCCATAGTGACATGGCCACCACATACCTGCTGCACACTGTGAAATGGCCCCCATAGTGACATGGCCACCACTGAACTGCTGCTCACCGTGACATGGCCCCCATAGTGACATGGCCACAACTGACCTGCTGCCCACTGTGACATACCCCCCACAGTGACATGGCAACCATTGGCCTGTTGCTCCTGTGACATGGCCACCACTGACCTGCTGCACACTTTGACATGACTTCACAGTGACATGGCCACAACTGACCCGCTGACCACTGTGACATGGCCCCCACAGTGACATGGCCACCACTGACCTGCTGCCCACTGTGACGTGGCCCCCACAGTGACATGGCCACCACTGACCTGCTCCCCACTGTGACATGTCCCATACAGTAACATGATCACTACTGACATGCTGCCCACTGTCACATGGCCCCACAGTGACGTGGCCACCACTGACCTGCTGCCCACTGTGACGTGGCCCCCATAGTGACATGGCCAGCACTGACCTGCTGCCCACTGTGATATGGCCCTCACAGTGACATGGCCACCACTGTCCCGCTGACCACTGTGACATGGCCCCCACTGTGACATGGCCACCACTGAACTGCTGCCGACTGTGACATGGCCCCCATAGTGACATGACCACCACTGACCTGCTGCCCTCTCTGACATGGCCCCCACAGTGACATGGCAACCAGTGGCCTGTTGCTCACAGTGACATGGCCACCACTGACCTGCTGCACACTTTGACATGACTTCACAGTGACATGGCCACCACTGACCCGCTGACCACTGTGACATGGCCCCCACAGTGACATGGCCACCACTGACCTGCTGCCCACTGTGACATGGCCCCCATAGTGACATGGCCACCTCTGACCCGCTGCCCCACTGTGACATGGCCCCCATAGTGACATGGCCACCACTGACCTGCTGCCCACTGTGACATGGCCCCCATACTGAACATGGCCACAACTACACCTGCTGCCCACGGTGACATATCCCCCACAGTGACATGGCCACCATTGAACTACTGCCCACTGTGATGTAGCACCCGCAGTGACATGGCCACCACTGACCTGCTCCCCACTGTGACATGTCCCAAACTGTAACATGATAACCACTGACATGCTGCCCACTTTGACTGGCCCTACAGTGACGTGGCCACTACTGACCTGCTGCCCACTGTGACATAGCCCCCATAGTGATATGGCAACAACTGACCAGCTGCCCAATGTGACATGGCCACACAGTGACATGGCCACCACTGATCCCCTGCCCACTGTGATATGTTGCCCATAGTGACATGGCCACCATGATCTGCTTCCATCTGTGACATAGCCCCGACATTGACATGGCCACCACTGACCTGCTGCCCACTGTGACATGGCCCCCATAGTGACATGGCGACCACTGACCTGCTGCCCAGTGTGAAATAGCTCCCAAAGTGACATGGCAACCAGTGGCCTGCTGCTCACTGTGACATGGCCACCACTGACCTGCTGCACACTGTGACATGACCTCACAGTGACATGACCAAAACTGACACGCTGAGCACTGTGACATGGCCCCCACAGTGACATGGCCACCACTGATCTGCTGCCCACTGTGACATAACCTCACAGTGACATGGCCACCACTGAACCGCCGCCCACTGTGATGTAGCACCCACGGTGACATGGCCACCACTGACCTGCTCCCCACTGTGACATGTCCCAAACAGTAACATGATCACCACTGACATGCTGCCCAATGTGACATGGTCCCCACAGTGACATAGCCACCACTGACCCGCTGACGACTGTGACATGGCCCCCACAGTGACATTGCCACCACTGATCTGCTACCCACTTTGACATAGCCCCCATAGTGACATGACCACCACTGATCTGCTGCCCACTGTGACATGGGCCCCACAGTAACATACCGCCACTGACCTGCTGCCCACTGTGACATGGCCCAAGGTGACATGGCCACCAGTGATCTGCTGCCCACCGTAACATGGACCCCACAGTTACATGGCCACCACTGACCTGCTGCCCACTGTGATATGGACCCCATAGTGACATGGCTACCACTGACACACTGACCACTGTGACATGGTCCCCATAGTGATATGGCCACCACTGACCTGCTTCCCAATGTGACATGGCCCCCACAGTGACATGGCCACCACTGACCTGCTACCCACTGTGACATAGCCCCCACAGTGACATGGCAACCCATGGCCTCTTGCTCACTGTGATATGGCCACAACTGACCTGCTGCCCACTGTGACATGACCTCACAGTGACATGGCCACCACTGAACCGCTGCCCACTGTGATGTAGCACCCACAGTGACATGGCCACGACTGACCTGCTCCCCACTGTGACATGGCCCCAGTGACATGGCCACCCAATGACTTTCTGCTCACTGTTACATGGCCCCACAGTGCCATGGCCACCACTGACCCGATGCCCACTGTGATGTAGCACCCACAGTGACATGGCCACCACTGACCTGCTGCCCACTGTGACATGGCCCCCATAGTGACATGGCTACCACTGACCTGCTTCCCTCTGTGACATGGCCCCAACACTGACATGGCCAGCACTGACCTGCTACCCACTGTGACATGGGCCCCACATTGACATACCACCACTGACCTGCTGCCCACTGTGACATGGCGCAAAGTGACATGGCCACCACTGACACGCTGACCACTGTGACTTGGCCCGACAGTGACATGACCACCAGTGCCCTGCTACCCACTGTGACATGGCCACCAGGGACCTGTTGCTCACTGTGACATGGCCACAACTGATCTGCCGCCCACTGTGACATGACCTCACAGTGACATGGCCACCACTGAACCGCTGCCCACTGTGATGTAGCACCCACAGTGACATGGCCACCACTGACCTGATGCCCACTGTTACATCGGCCCCACAGTGCCATGGCCACCACTGACCTGCTGCCCACTGTGACATATCCCCCACAGTGACATGACCACCATTGCCCTGCTGCCCAGTGTGACATGGCCTCAACTGACTTTCTGCCCACTGTGACATGACCTCATTGTGACATGGCCACCACTGACCTGCTACCCACTGTGACATAGCCCCCATAGTGACATGGCCACTTCTGACCTGTTGCCCACTGTGACATGGCCCCCACAGTGACATGGCCAGCACTGACCTGCTGCCCACTGTGACATACCCCCCACAGTGACATGACAACCAGTGGCCTGTTGCTCACTGTGACATGGCCACCACTGACCTGCTGCACACTGTGACATGACCTCACAGTGACATGGCCACCACTGACCTGCTCCCCAGTATGACATGGCCCCCATAGTGACATGGCCACAACTGACCTGCTGCCCACTGTGACATACCCCCTACTGTGACATGGCAACCAGTGGCCTGTTGCTCACTGTGACATGGCCACAACTGATCTGCTGCCCACTGTGACATGACCTCACAGTGACATGGCCACCATTGAACTGCTGCCCACTGTGATGTAGCACCCACAGTGACATGGCCACCACTGACCTGCTCCCCACTGTGACATGTTCCAAACAGTAACATGATCACCACTGACATGCTGCCGACTTTGACTGGCCCTACAGTGACGTGGCCACTACTGACCTGCTGCCCACTGTGACATAGCCCCCATAGTGACATGGCTATAACTGACCAGCTGCCCAATGTGACATGGCCGCACAGTGACATGGCCACCACTGATCCCCTGCCCACTGTGACATGTTGCCCATAGTGACATGGCCACCACTGACCTGCTTCCCTCTGTGACATAGCCCCGACATTGACATGGCCACCACTGACCTGCTGCCCACTGTGACATGGCCCCCATAGTGACATGGCGACCACTGACCTGCTGCCCAGTGTGAAATAGCTCCCAAAGTGACATGGCAACCAGTGGCCTGTTGCTCACTGTGACATGGCCACCACTGACCTGCTGCACACTGTGACATGACCTCACAGTGACATGACCAAAACTGACACGCTGACCACTGTGACATGGCCCCCACAGTGACATGGCCCCCACTGACCTGCTGCCCACTGTGACATGGCCCCACAGTGACATGGCCACCACTGACCTGCTGCCCACGGTGACATGGCCCCCACAGTGACATGGCCACCAGTGACCTGCTGTGAACTGACACATAGCCCCGACAGTGACATGGCCACCAGTGGCCTGTTGCTCACTGTGACATGGCCACAAGTGATCTGCTGCCCACTGTGACATAACCTCACAGTGACATGGCCACCACTGATCCTCTCCCCACTGTGATGTAGCACCCACGGTGACATGGCCACCACTGACCTGCTCCCCACTGTATCATGTCCCAGACAGTAACATGATCACCACTGACATGCTGCCCAATGTGACATGGCCCCCACAGTGACATGGCCACCACTGACCCGCTGACCACTGTGACATGGCCCCCACAGTGACATGGCTACCACTGATCTGCTACCTACTTTGACATAGCCCCCATAGTGACATTGCCACCACTGAACCGCTGCCCACTGCCAACGCAGAAATCTCGGACACAACTTAGACAAGCAATGTGATCAAGTTGATGCCACTTTATTAAAGGTTACACAGCAATTTATACTCTATCTCAAACTTCACGCGCCGCTATCTTATTGCTAATAGGCTAAAGCTACTTGTTCATGCGCTCTTTTGCCCCCTATGATTGGTCCCGGTGTGGCGTCCACGCGATGCTCTCCCCCCAGGTAGACCCCCTGTTTTCGACATTCCAACATCTTTATCTCTTGGGAAGGAATGTAGTTTCTCAGGCCGTCTCGGCCTTGTTTTTGTCCTTGAACACAGCTGCAGCTTGCTGTTACAGTGAGGCCCCTCGGTTTGGATCGCTCATAATATGTCCATTACTTTCCAGCCATTCCACAAATCCCCCTTTTTGTTTTTGAGCGATCGAGAGTTCTCTTTTCTTAAACATTTGTTCACCCAGACTATTCAACATCCGTCACAAACACTGAAACAGACAGGGAAGAAGCAACATCAAGATTAGTAAACCTACTAGCACTATCAATACTCCTTTGACCAAGGTCTGCAACCAGCCCCTCATCCCGAGTCTAGTCATCCAAGATAACAAGGACCACCGACAGGTCGTACAGGAATACCAGGCCATGCTCTATCCCCACAAATCAGAAACACTCCAGGTGGAAGTTTAAAGCCTCCAGTGGTTTCTACGGAGAATCCTCCTGTTTTCAAATTATTCCAAGAAGAATGCCCTGTCACATTTTGACAACCTACAAATAAATCTCGGTGACCATTCTGAGCTAACCAAATATGTCATGGGTCACCAAACCAAACCACTCCTGTGCCATTCACTGGCTGCAGCTGAGGAACCACATTATGGCAGTTTGGCATCTCCGTAACATCAACATACTTAACAGGTGTAACACTGGCCAACAAATCCAATTCTTGCAAGGGTAAAGAAGTTAACTGGTTTAGATTCTCAATGACTATCTTTTGCCAAGCTGCATTACGCATGGAGGGCCAATTTAAAATGAAACAACTATCATCATCTGGTCTGCCAATCAGGTCCACTCTCTGTTGTTTCCAATATCCTTCGAAATCAGTTTCATTTTCCTGCAACGGAATGCCAATTAAACAGGTCCTAAAAGGATCATCTGCTTGTTGTAGACTCAAACAGAAATCCTTTATCCCAGATGCGTTTGCCCAGGTTACCCAAATGGTTGCTCTGGGTTCGATGTCAAGAATCCCTTCATGGCTTAATGTGAGCCAAACCAGAACAAATGTGGCCCACATTTGACGTGTAGTCATCATTCCACCTTCCTTTCTCAGGTGTCCTGGTACACCTGCCAACTTCGAGAGCCATTCTTTCCCAACACCACAACTCTTATCTACTATCTTATTGTTCTAATTAACACACTGCAAAGCCAAACGTCTACAAAGCTTCAAAATCAATTTCTGCTAGAATCCTTTATCTAAGGTTTTCAATTAAGCCTATAACTTTAACAAACTACTGCTGTTTTCTAAAAAATTAAGCCTGCCTTTCTGTAACTAAAAGTGGATTGCTGATATGTTGGCTCGTTGGCAAATTCAGACAACCAACTTGCTTCAGTATAAACTTCTGAACTGTGATAAGCGGCTGTATTCGAACAGCCGTGCAAAACGACTGCAAGCCCAGGAAAAGACAAAAGGCTTCTCTGTTTGCTGGATGTAGTGCTGTTAGCAACGAGGTCAGAACCAGGTGCAGTCGATGTTGATGTCTCTGAAGTGCCTCAAAACACAGGGTTCTCCGTCCAGTTTTCAGAGGCCTACGTAGATGAATTGTTACCTGTAAAAACACAAGCAGGAACCCCTGCCTAGGACCTGTGAGTGAGCCTAGTGCTCTGCGTCGTTCTTCCTGACTTCCCCTTTCCAGGGCCGCACCCATCGACTCGGTACCCATCTGACGTCGGTATCTGCAACAACACAAGCATATCCCTGACCGGTCATTCTTAGTTCTGCAGGTCCTCTTCATTCTCCTGTAACGACATCCCTGTATTGAACAAAAACATTACTGTCACATTGGTTTGTACCAGATTTCAAACCCAAACTATGTATTATTACTGGTGGTTCATTTCTATCACCTGTGAACCGCAAAAAATTTAATACATACACCGCTTTTGCAAGTCGCTCTGCAGCAGCCAAGACTTCTCCCCCTTTTTGTTTTTGCAAAAGCGCTTTCAAGGTTTGATGTGCTCTCTCCACGATGGCTTGTCCCGTGGGGGAATGTGGTATTCCTGTGATGTGACATATACCCCAGAGTTGGCAAAAATGAGTAAATTTCCGGGAAGTGTAGGCCGGACCATTGTCAGTTTTGATCTCTGCAGGCACGCCCAGTGCCATAATTGCAGCATGCATATGTTTGATGACATGCCGTGCTGTTTCACCTGTTTGCGCTGTTGCCCAGAGTGCTAGAGAAAAGGTATCAATAGAAACATGCACATATTTAAGCCTGCCAAATTCTGGGATATGGGTCACATCCATTTGCCAGAGTTGTAAAGGTTGGAGTCCTCGGGGGTTTACTCCCAAACCGAGGCCTACTCCCACCTTCTGGCAATCGGGACAGGATTGCACAATTCCTCTAGCATCAGCCACAGGAATGTGAAATTGTCTGGCTAACATTTTTGCTGACTGGTGAAAAAACTGGTGTGACAGCCTGGCCTGTTCAAAGGTGTTAACGGCAGGGCCCGTCCAGGCTGGAGCGACAAGTTGATCGGCTCGAGCGTTTCCCAACGCAAGGCCTCCACATTGTTGATGACTGCGGATGTGCATAATAAAATATTCATCCTGACGTTGGTTCAAAAGTGCCAGCAATTGTAACAACAATGTATGTAATACAGGATTTCGCACAGGTTTCACCATGCTGTTTTCCAGATGTTGTACTGTACCTACTACATACAATGAGTCTGATACTATATTAAGAGGTTCTTGAGACCAGCGTTGAAATGTCCAGATAACAGTTCGAAGTTCTAAAGTCTGTAAAGAGTCACCAGGCACTCCAGGGAGTAATTGATGTTCCCAGGTGTCCCCTTCCTTCCAGGTGACTGCAGCCTTTCGAGATTTTCGTCCAGCATCAGTGAAGACAGTTATCCCTTCTACTGGAACCTCTGATCGCAAGGGTAAATGTACAAACCGCTGATGGCATAATAATGACAAAAGCTTATCCGATGGATAACTGTTGGTGATAGTACCTAAGAAATCAGCAATTGCTATTTGAAAGACAGTTGAAGCAGATAATAACCAATCTAAATAAAACTGAGATACAGGTATGTAGATGACTTCTGGTTCGATGCCTGAAATATCTAAAATTCGCTGCCTCCCTTTTATGACAAGCTGTGAAAATAATTCAGGACGTGTAACTACTGTGTTTCTGGGCTGAAAAGGGAGAAAAATCCATTCCAAAATTCGTAAATTTGGTTTTGTTTCACTCAACTGAATAATAAGCCCCAATGGGTGTTCACGTTTACCCCCAGAGTTAACTAACATAAAAGAAAGAGCTTTATCATCCAGTCGCCTGTGAGTATAAGTTGTCATGATTTTGTTGCTAATTACTTGTAAAGCTTGCTGTTGATCCTCATCCAGTTGACGGCGCTCCTGAGCTTGTACAGACGTGCCCAGGAGTGGCATCAAAGGTTTCAGATCATCGTTCGTAATTCCACAGATATTACGAACCCACTGGATATCCCCAATTAATCTCTGTGCATCAGACAATGTTTCTATTTTTGTGTTGATTTTAACCTTTTGAGGGCGAATCATTGCATTTGTAATAATCCAGCCCAGATACAGCCATGGCCCCTGTTTCTGAATTTTCTCTGGTGCTATCTCTAATCCCCTCTCCTTGAGACTGCATGTTAGCTGGCCCAATATTGTCTCGCAGTCCAGTTGTTTTCCTGCCACTAAGATATCATCCATGTAATGATAAATGAGTAAATGAGGATACTGTTTTTGGATGGGTTCCAGAGCCCACGCGACGAAAGACTGACAGATCATGGGTGAATTTTTCATCCCTTGTGGTAGCACCACCCAGTGATACCTCTTTGCTGGTTCGGCCTTATTAATCGATGGCACTGTAAAGGCAAACCTTTCAGCATCCTCTGGATGTAAGGGGATTGTAAAGAAGCAATCTTTTAGATCGATAACTACCAGATCCCAACCTTCAGGTAACATTACTGGGGAAGGCAAACCAGGTTGTAAGGTGCCCATGTCACAGATAACCGCATTAATCGCTCTCAAATCATGTAACAGACGCCACTTCCCAGACTTTTTCTGAATTGTAAAAATTGGTGTGTTCCATGGGCTAGTTGAAGGCAGGATATGTCCGGCATCTAGCTGTTCCTGTACCAAATCATTAATAATTTGCAGCCGGTCCAGTTTTAGCGGCCACTGGTTGATCCATATGGGATCATCAGTTTTCCAGGTTAATTTTAGGATTGGCTGCTCTACCGTGCATCACTTAAATCAGGATTGCTATTAATGGCGGCATGCAATCTGTCGATGAATTTTGGGTAGGGCTCTGTGGGCCCCTGTCTCACTCCTGTAAATGCTGGCGTCTCTTTTTCATCATGTACGGCTAGAATGATTTTGAGAGCCAATTCCTGGGTTAACCGTAACACTTCTGGTTGAAATCCCACTTGTCAATCTGGGCTAGCAAAAGGACCTGCCCCCATCAGCATCTGAGCTTGCACCCCATATAGAGGGTCTCCTTGCTGACGGGGTGTGGCTGCGGCAGCGTCGCAGGCCACTTGCCAATGTTGGAAAAACTGCAATTGTTGTGAAGCTGTTAGTAAGGTTTGTACAATCATGCGCACATCATACGGAGTCAATAAATGTGCTGTAAAGATATGCTGAATTACCGAATTTATATATGGTGATTTCAACCCATATTGTGTTACGGCTAATTTTGCTTCTTTAATCATTTTCCAATCTAAGGCTTCCCACTCATTGCCCTGTGGGGTCACTATTACCGGGAACGTCACTGGGCCAAGTTCGTTAAACTGCCCCTCTATTATAGCATCCCGAATAACTCCCTGCCAACGGTTTGCCGGATTATTATTACCTCTCGCGCGTCCCAGTGCCCCCCCTCCCCTTTGAGCCAGTGCCCCCCCTCCCATTTGGGCCAGTGCCCCCCCTCCCATTTCGGCCGACGGTGGCGGCGACCCGATAGCCACCGTTTCCCTCTGACCAACGCCCCCCCCCGTGTCGCGGAAGAAGGGGTTAAAAGGAAGAGGCAGCGGTGCTGTGGGGGTGGGCTGAGCCGCTTGCTGCATTCGGATTTCAAGTTGCTCTAACTTTCTCGTTAACTCTTGCAAGTGCTGATCTTGTAAACCGTAACGAGATTGTTCTTGCGGTGACTGAGGTGTCGGGGGCGAGGACGGGGGCAGGGGTGGGTAGGCGCCGTCCTCTAAAGAGGAAGCAGAAGCGGCGGCGGCGGCAGCGGCGGCTGCGGCGGCGAAAGCGGCGGCAGGGGGGTCAGGCGGGGGCCGGCGAGAGCGGGGCCGGCCCGTGAGCTCCGGTGATTGATCTTCTGGGCTTCAGGGAGGGGAGTCGAGCTGGAGCAAATCGGCTAATTTTTGCTCGCGCCGTACGGGTGCCGCGCGTGCAGCGTCCCCGTTCCTCCTTTTCGGAGCCACCTTAGGGAACAGGGATCCCGTGAACGTCATAGCGGTAGCGGAATCCTTGGCACCAGCACTTTCTGCCTCTGCTGACAAGGCAGCGAAAGCGGAGGCGGTGGTCTGCCGTTCCGCTTTCATTTCTTTCAGAGTGTCTAGGACCACTCTCCACACGGTGGAAAGTTTCCTACTGTCTTTGGAACCTGAACTAATGTCATCCCACAGTGCCGCGCCGATCTTTTCCCAAGTAGTTAACTCGAAGGCTGCGGTCTCTGAAGCAATTAGTTCGTGCTGCCGAGCCCACAACAGCAACCTCCTCAGATTCCCCTCATCATAAGAAACTCCTCTCTTAGAAAGTATGTGTTGGAGGAGCTTAACCACTGCTGTTTCTTTACTCAGCGTGGACCCCATCTGCTCCCCAGCCGCTCACCTGATCAGGGCGAGATTCCCGACGATTGCGCGCGCGCATCTTCCCAGGAGCCGGGCAGTGCCTGCTACGGCTGGCTTCCGCCCCCTCCGAACCGTCTTCTCTTGCTCGTGCGAGCACCGACGGGAGGGTCCCGATTCCCCAGGGCTTGAGTCCTGCGTATTCGATGAGACTCCCTCGGGTCCCCGCTCGGGCGCCAGTTGCCGACGCGGAAGTCTCGGACACAACTTAGACGACCAATGTGATCAAGTTGATGCCACTTTATTAAAGGTTACACAGCAATTTATACTCTATCTCAAACTTCACGCGCCGCTATCTTATTGCTAATAGGCTAAAGCTACTTGTTCACGCGCTCTTTTGCCCCCTATGATTGGTCCCGGTGTGGTGTCCACGCGATGCTCTCCCCCCAGGTAGACCCCCTGTTTTCGACATTCCAACATCTTTATCTCTTGGGAAGGAATGTAGTTTCTCAGGCCGTCTCGGCCTTGTTTTTGTCCTTGAACACAGCTGCAGCTTGTTGTTACAGTGAGGCCCCTCGGTTTAGATCGCTCATAATATGTCCGTTATTTTCGAGCCATTGCACAGCCCACGATGATGTAACACCCATAGTGACATGGCCACCACTGACCTGCTGCCCACTGTGACATGGCCCCACAGTGACATGGCCACCAGTGGCCTGTTGCTCACTGTGACATGGCCACCACTGACAGGTAGCCCAATGTGACATGGCCCCAGAGTGACGTGGCCACACTGACCCACTGCCCACTGTTACTGGCCCCCACAGTGACATGGCCACCCCTGACATGCTGCCCAATGTGACATGGACACCAAAGTGACATGGCCACCACAGACCATCTACCCACTGTGACATAGCCCCCACAATGACATGGTCACCACTAACCTGCTGCCCACTGTGACATAGCCGCCACAGTGACATGGCCACCACTGACCCGCTGACCACTGTGACATGGCCCCCACAGTGACATGGCCACCACTGACCTGCTACCCACTGTCACATAGCCCCCACAATGACATGGCCACCACTGACCTGCTGCTCACTGTGACATGGCCCCATAGTGACATGGCAACCACTGATCCGCTGCCCACTGTGACTGGCCCCCACAGTGACATGGCCACCACTGACCTGCTCCCCACTGTGACATAGCCACCACTGTGACATGGGCACAACTGAACTGCTGCTCACTGTGACATGGCCACAACTGACATGCTGCCCACTGTAACATGACCACACTTTGAAATGGCCACCACTGACCTGCTGCTCACTGTGACATGGCCCCCACAGTAACATGATCAACACTGACCTGCTGCCCAATGTGACATGGACCCACAGTGACATGGCCACCACTGACCCGCTGACCACTGTGACATAGCCACCACAGTGACATGGGCACCACTGACCCGCTGCCAATTGTGACATGCCCCCACAGTGACATGGCCACAACTGACCTGCTGCCCAATGTGACATGGCCCCCACAGTGACATGACCACCACTGACCTCCTGCCCACTGTTACCTAGCACCCACACTGACATACTACCACGGACCTGATGCCCACTGTGACAGCCCCCACAGAGACATAGCCCCCACAGTGACATGGCCACAGCTGACATGCTGCCCACTGTGACATGGCCCCACAGTGACATTACAACCAGTGGCCTGCTGCCCACTGTGACATGGCCACAACTGACCTGCTGCCAACTGTGACATGGCCCCACAGTGACATGGCCACCACTGAAACACTGCTCACTGTGACATGGCCCCCACAGTGAAATGGCCACCACTGACACGCTGACCACTGTGACATGGACCCCACAGTGACATGGCCACAACTGACCCTCTGCCCACTGTGACATAGCCCCACAGTGACATGACCACCAGTGGACAGCTGCTCACTGTGACATGGCCACAACTGACCTGCTGCCCACTATGATATGAGCTCACAGTGACATGGCCACCACTGACCTACTGCCCACTGTGTCATTGCCCCCACAGTGACATGGCCACAACTGATACACTGCCCACTGTCACATGGCCCCCACACTGACATGGCCACCACTGACCTGCTGCCCACTGTGACCTTGCACCCACAGTGACATGGCCACAACTGACCCGCTGCCCACTGTGACATGGCCCCCACAGTGACATGGCCACCAGTGCCCCGCTGCCCACTGTGACATGGCCTCACAGTGACATGGTCACCACTAACCTGCTGCCCACTGTGACATAGCCGCCACAGTGACATGGCCACCACTGACCCGCTGACCACTGTGACATGGCCCCCACAGTGACATGGCCACCACTGACCTGCTACCCACTGTCACATAGCCCCCACAATGACATGGCCACCACTGACCTGCTGCTCACTGTGACATGGCCCCATAGTGACATGGCAACCACTGATCCGCTGCCCACTGTGACTGGCCCCCACAGTGACATGGCCACCACTGACCTGCTCCCCACTGTGACATAGCCCCCACAGTGACATGGGCACAACTGAACTGCTGCTCACTGTGACATGGCCACAACTGACATGCTGCCCTCTGTAACATGACCACACTTTGAAATGGCCACCACTGACCTGCTGCTCACTGTGACATGGCCCCCACAGTAACATGATCAACACTGACCTGCTGCCCAATGTGACATGGACCCACAGTGACATGGCCACCACTGACCCGCTGACCACTGTGACATAGCCACCACAGTGACATGGGCACCACTGACCCGCTGCCAATTGTGACATGCCCCCACAGTGACATGGCCACAACTGACCTGCTGCCCAATGTGACATGGCCCCCACAGTGACATGGCCACCACTGACCTCCTGCCCACTGTTACCTAGCACCCACAGTGACATACTACCACGGACCTGATGCCCACTGTGACAGCCCCCACAGAGACATAGCCCCCACAGTGACATGGCCACAGCTGACATGCTGCCCACTGTGACATGGCCCCACAGTGACATTACAACCAGTGGCCTGCTGCCCACTGTGACATGGCCACAACTGACCTGCTGCCAACTGTGACATGGCCCCACAGTGACATGGCCACCACTGAAACACTGCTCACTGTGACATGGCCCCCACAGTGAAATGGCCACCACTGACACGCTGACCACTGTGACATGGACCCCACAGTGACATGGCCACAACTGACCCTCTGCCCACTGTGACATAGCCCCACAGTGACATGACCACCAGTGGCCAGCTGCTCACTGTGACATGGCCACAACTGACCTGCTGCCCACTGTGATATGAGCTCACAGTGACATGGCCACCACTGACCTACTGCCCACTGTGTCATTGCCCCCACAGTGACATGGCCACAACTGATACACTGCCCACTGTCACATGGCCCCCACACTGACATGGCCACCACTGACCTGCTGCCCACTGTGACCTTGCACCCACAGTGACATGGCCACAACTGACCCGCTGCCCACTGTGACATGGCCCCCACAGTGACATGGCCACCAGTGCCCCGCTGCCCACTGTGACATGGCCTCACAGTGACATGGCCACCACTGACCTGCTGCCCACTCTGACATGGCCCCCACAGTGACATGGCCACCAGTGACCTGCTGCCCACTGTGACATGGCCCCACATTGACATGGCTGTCATGGTGCACTCGTTGGACTCGTGATGGTTCGTTTGTTACGATCTCGAAAGTGCAAAATTAAGGTGACCAACACCAAAGGGGATAGCAGTAATCAAACAGTGAAACTTTATTGTGTTGCCTGTGAAGCGGCTCGCGATAGTTCGAGATGGGTGAAAGAAAGGAGAAAAGTAAAGTTAAGTTTAGAGAGAGGGGAGAGAGAGGTTATAGCTACCACCGCTGATCTCACGATGTCCTAACGGTCCTGGGTCCAGCTGACGCTGCGTCGTCGATCGTCGTGGTCCTTGGTGGGGAATCTTCCCATTTTCGTTGTCCAGAAGACATCTTTTATGCTCAGTAACACACCTTGCTCCACCTCTGCCTCAGGGGTCTCCGCCCTTCTCGAGCGAGGCTACCACGCATGCACGGGCAGGAGTGTCTGAGGCGTGGTCAGTCTTGGAGGTGGGTAACCTTTAACCAGCAGGTGTGTTTTGGTATTATAATGAAACAAAGTTCGTCTAAGGTTCATGATTTCTTCATCGATGTTATGGCAACAGTCGCGATCCATTTTTTTTGACAATGGCTGTGCAATTATCTCTAACAGCTCCGGATAGGCCCAGGTACCAAACAATAGCACAACGCTCTTAGTATTACACGGCTCAGGCACCAAAGAACAGCACGGCACTGCCTGCACCACACGGGTCAGTGCTCAGGAGAACAGCACAGCACTGGCTGTGCCACACAGTTCTGCATTCAGAAGCCTTTGCACCACATTCCACTCCAGGGATCGACAACTGTGTTGCAAACAGGCCGTTGTCGGGTCCGTCACTGTCCATGTCC